>NC_091314.1:1439121-1589121 GCF_038502225.1 Cherax quadricarinatus | reverse complement strand
TGGGAAGATATACTAAGCAACACAGACCCCAACTTATGCCTAGAACAGATTAACTTGGTGGCACTCGATGTATGCACAAGACTTATTCCTCTAAGAAAAAGGAGGAGTAGATGTAAAATAGAAAGAGACAGGAGCTCTCTTTACAGACTACGGAAAAGAATAACAGAGCGGCTAAAAGATGTCAATCTATCTGAAATGCGTAGGGAGACACTGGTCAGAGAAATAGCAAACATCGAACTTAAGCTGAAGGAATCTTATAGGAGTCGGGAATCGCGGGAAGAACTAAAAGCCATAAATGAAATCGAAAGAAACCCAAAGTATTTCTTCTCCTATGCCAAATCAAAGTCGAGAACAACGTCCAGTATTGGGCCCTTACTTAAACAAGATGGGTCCTACACAGATGACAGCAAGGAAATGAGTGAGCTACTCAAGTCCCAATATGACTCAGTTTTTAGCAAGCCACTAACCAGACTGAGAGTCGAAGATCAAAATGAATTTTTTATGAGAGAGCCACAGAATTTGGTTAACACAAGCCTATCTGATGTTATCCTGACGCCAAATGACTTCGAACAGGCGATAAATGACATGCCCATGCACTCTGCCCCAGGGCCAGACTCATGGAACTCCGTGTATGAGACAGACAAAAGACACCAGCAATCCTACCATCATGTAAAACAATTACAGGTTTTCGTTTTACACTCACTTGGCAGGACGGTAGTACCTCCTGGAGTTTACCTGGAGAGAGTTTCGGGGGTCAACGCCCCCGCGGCCCGGTCTGTGACCAGGCCTCCTGGTGGATCAGCGCCTGATCAACCAGGCTGTTGCTGCTGGCTGCCCGCAAACCAACGTACGAGCCACAGCCCGGCTGATCAGGAACTGACTTTAGGTGCTTGTCCAGTGCCAGCTTGAAGACTGCCAGGGGTCTGTTGGTAATCCCCCTTATGTGTGCTGGGAGGCAGTTGAACAGTCTCGGGCCCCTGACACTTATTGTATGGTCTCTTAACGTGCTAGTGACACCCCTGCTTTTCATTGGGGGGATGGTGCATCGTCTGCCAAGTCTTTTGCTTTCGTAGTGAGTGATTTTCGTGTGCAAGTTCGGTACTAGTCCCTCTAGGATTTTCCAGGTGTATATAATCATGTATCTCTCCCTCCTGCGTTCCAGGGAATACAGGTTTAGAAACCTCAAGCGCTCCCAGTCATTGAGGTGTTTTATCTCCGTTATGCGTGCCGTGAAAGTTCTCTGTACATTTTCTAGGTCGGCAATTTCACCTGCCTTGAAATGTGCTGTTAGAGTGCAGCAATATTCCAGCCTAGATAGAACAAGTGACCTGAAGAGTGTCATCATGGGCTTGGCCTCCCTAGTTTTGAAGGTTCTCATTATCCATCCTGTCATTTTTCTAGCAGATGCGATTGATACAATGTTATGGTCCTTGAAGGTGAGATCCTCCGACATAATCACTCCCAGGTCTTTGACGTTGGTGTTTCGCTCTATTTTGTGGCCAGAATTTGTTTTGTACTCTGATGAAGATTTAATTTCCTCATGTTTACCATATCTGAGTAATTGAAATTTCTCATCGTTGAACTTCATATTGTTTTCTGCAGCCCACTGAAAGATTTGGTTGATGTCCGCCTGGAGCCTTGCAGTGTCTGCAATGGAAGACACTGTCATGCAGATTCGGGTGTCATCTGCAAAGGAAGACACGGTGCTGTGGCTGACATCCTTGTCTATGTCGGATATAAGGATGAGGAACAAGATGGGAGCTAGTACTGTGCCTTGTGGAACAGAGCTTTTCACCGTAGCTGCCTCGGACTTTACTCTGTTGACGACTACTCTCTGTGTTCTGTTAGTGAGGAAATTATAGATCCATCGACCGACTTTTCCTGTTATTCCTTTAGCACGCATTTTGTGCGCTATTACGCCATGGTCACACTTGTCGAAGGCTTTTGCAAAGTCTGTATATATTACATCTGCATTTTTTTTTGTCTTCTAGTGCATTTAGGACCTTGTCGTAGTGATCCAGTAGTTGAGACAGACAGGAGCGACCTGTTCTAAACCCATGTTGCCCTGGGTTGTGTAACTGATGGGTTTCTAGATGGGTGGTGATCTTGCTTCTTAGGACCCTTTCAAAGATTTTTATGATATGGGATGTTAGTGCTATTGGTCTGTAGTTCTTTGCTGTTGCTTTACTGCCCCCTTTGTGGAGTGGGGCTATGTCTGTTGTTTTTAGTAACTGAGGGACGACCCCCGTGTCCATGCTCCCTCTCCATAGGATGGAAAAGGCTCGTGATAGGGGCTTCTTGCAGTTCTTGATGAACACAGAGTTCCATGAGTCTGGCCCTGGGGCAGAGTGCATGGGCATGTCATTTATCGCCTGTTCGAAGTCATTTGGCGTCAGGATAACATCGGATAGGCTTGTGTTAATCAAATTTTGTGACTCTCTCATAAAAAATTCATTTTGATCTTCGACTCTCAGTCTGGTTAGCGGCTTGCTAAAAACTGAGTCATATTGGGACTTGAGTAGCTCACTCATTTCCTTGCTGTCATCTGTGTAGGACCCATCTTGTTTAAGTAGGGGCCCAATACTGGACGTTGTTCTCGATTTTGATTTGGCATAGGAGAAGAAATACTTTGGGTTTCTTTCGATTTCATTTATGGCTTTTAGTTCTTCCCGCGATTCCTGACTCCTAAAGGATTCTTTTAGCTTAAGTTCGATGCTTGCTATTTCTCTGACCAGTGTCTCCCTGCGCATTTCAGATATATTGACCTCTTTTAGCCGCTCTGTTATTCTTTTCCGTCGCCTGTAAAGGGAGCGCCTGTCTCTTTCTATTTTACATCTACTCCTCCTTTTTCTTAGAGGAATAAGCCTTGTGCATACATCGAGTGCCACCGAGTTAATCTGTTCTAGGCATAAGTTTGGGTCTGTGTTGCTTAGTATATCTTCCCAGCTTATATCGGTTAGGACTTGGTTTACTTGGTCCCACTTTATGTTTTTGTTATTGAAGTTGAATTTGGTGAATGCTCCCTCGTGACTAGTCTCATTTTGTCGGTCTGGGGCTCCACGCATACATGTCTGAACCTCAATTATGTTGTGATCTGAGTATATTGTTTTTGATATGGTGACATTTCTTATCAGATCATCATTGTTAGTGAAGATGAGGTCTAGTGTATTCTCCAGTCTAGTAGGCTCTATTATTTGCTGGTTTAAATTGAATTTTGTGCAGAGATTTAAAAGCTCGTGTGAGTGTGAGTTTTCATCAGAGCTGCCTCCTGGTGTTATTACTGCAACAATATTATTTGCTATATTCCTCCATTTTAGGTGCCTTAAGTTGAAGTCCCCCAGGAGCAAGATGTTGGGTGCAGGAGCTGGAAGATTTTCCAGACAGTGGTCAATTTTTAACAGCTGTTCCTGGAATTGCTGGGATGTTGCATCCGGAGGCTTGTAGACTACCACAATGACTAGGTTTTGGTTCTCGACCTTTACTGCTAAAACTTCCACTACATCATTTGAGGCATTAAGCAGTTCTGTGCAAACAAGTGACTCTGCAAAGTACAGGCCAACCCCCCCCTTTTGCCTGTTCACTCTGTCACATCTGTATAGGTTGTAACCTGGGATCCATATTTCGTTGTCCAAGTGATCCTTTATGTGGGTCTCAGTGAAAGCCGCGAACATTGCCTTTGCCTCTGCAAGCAGTCCACGGATGAAAGGTATTTTGTTGTTTGTTGCTGGCTTTAGACCCTGTATATTTGCAAAGAAGAATGTCATCGGACTGGTGGTATTGTTGGTACTGGGCGGTTGCTGTCTACAAACCTACTACCTATATATATATATATATATATATATATATATATATATATATATATATATATATATATATATATATATATATATATATATATATATATACACCTGGAGTTTACCTGGAGAGTTCCGGGGGTCAACGCCCCCGCGGCCCGGTCTGTGACCAGGCCTCCTGGTGGATCAGAGCCTGATCAACCAGGCTGTTGCTGCTGGCTGCACGCAAACCAACGTACGAGCCACAGCCCGGCTGATCCGGAACTGACTTTAGGTGCTTGTCCAGTGCCAGCTTGAAGACTGCCAGGGGTCTGTTGGTAATCCCCCTTATGTGTGCTGGGAGGCAGTTGAACAGTCTCGGGCCCCTGACACTTATTGTATGGTCTCTTAACGTGCTAGTGACACCCCTGCTTTTCATTGGGGGGATGCTGCATCGTCTGCCAAGTCTTTTGCTTTCGTAGTGAGTGATTTTCGTGTGTAAGTTCGGTACTAGTCCCTCTAGGATTTTCCAGGTGTATATAATCATGTATCTCTCCCTCCTGCGTTCCAGGGAATACAGGTTTAGGAACCTCAAGCGCTCCCAGTAATTGAGGTGTTTTATCTCCGTTATGCGCGCCGTGAAAGTTCTCTGTACATTTTCTAGGTCGGCAATTTCACCTGCCTTGAAAGGTGCTGTTAGTGTGCAGCAATATTCCAGCCTAGATAATGTCGTGCCGAATAGGCAGAACTTGCGATCTTGGCTTAAATAGCAACGTTATCTTGCCATATAGGACAAGCGAAAATTTGTGAATGCAATAATTTCGCCAAAATCATTCTGAACCTAACGAAAAAAATATATTTGATTGTGTTTGTTTAGTATTAAATTATTGTAAACGCATTTAAAATATATTTAGTTGGGTTAGGCTAAAATAAATTGTTTTTGTTATAATAAGGTTAGGTAAGTTTTCTAAGATTCTTTTGGTGCAAAATTAAAAATTTTTACATGAACATTAATGAAAAAAATATATCTTTAAACGTATAAGAGAAAATTTTAGAAAGGACTTAATTTTAAATGAGTTCTTGCTAATTGACCAGTTTTACATATTCGGCACGATATTATATATATATATATATTATATATATTATATATATTATATATATTATATATATATATATATATATATATATATATATATATTATCTATATATGAATATAAAACCAATAACAATATTAGTCATCACTGGGCGATGCCTAATTTTGTGAAGGCAGTCAAAAGAGGATCTATAATTTCGTTCCTTGTGGCTTAGCGCTTCTTTTTGATTATAATTATATAATTTCGTTGAAATAAATTTTGGGAATGGTCTATATAAAATTAAGCAGAGAGCACCCACTTATGTTAGTTGGTACCGAACCTTCACCTAATCATAATAGCTGACCAGGTTTTGGAATCTGAAGCCGATTGGAAAAGGCGTTCTCGTTATAAACAAGAACCTTCTATGGTATGAGCTCTCATCGATACCATGCCTAGCCCTTCTAGGGTAGGGTAGGTGCCTGAGTCCGAGCCTTTAGCTCATAAGACTGTTATTTCCATTAGCCCCCTTGGGGCGGGGATGGCAGACCAGAGAGGCCTAGCTTGTGGCTAGGCCTGGGGACAGTTGGTCCCAAAGATGAGGTACTTGTGCCTCCTCCCATGGGAGACTTAAGTCTCAGACACTCCCTAGAGGGAGCCAAGGCCGGGCCACCACTTGGAAAAGGCCCGGGCCGGGAGAATACCGGCTAATCTTTAATAATAATAATAATAATTCTATGGTATGAGAAAACTGTAGCAAATAGACAGCGCTGTATAGCCCTTGTGGCTTAGCGCTTCTTTTTTTATTATAATAATGTAGCAAGTAGATGAGCGGCTCAGGCATCGCGCATTGTAGTAATTAAGGGTTTACCCATCTCTGGGAATTTAATTGGTTATAAGAAATGGTTATAATTATAACCATAATTTTTTAAAAGGGTGGACCGGTAAGCCAGCGGAAGGCCTCGATCAGATGACCTAGAGCTCCTATGGCGGGTCATCGTATGACTAAGATCCGCGTCAGAAAACACTTATGTTTCCTGGCAAATCTTACCTAACCTGGAAATTTAAAAATTATAAAAATACAAATTTTTAATGTTTTTTGAATATTCGTTTTGTATTTATATTGGTTTTAAAATCCTCTGCGTCTAAGAAAAAAAATATTTTATGCATTTTAAGATAGTCCAACTTGACAAAAAAATCCAGGTATTCCAAGTTTAAAGTTTTTATGGCAATAACAAATTTGCCTTCACACAAACTAAGCTGAATGAGTAATATCCTGATCGTAAAATGTATCAGCCATTAAACACTGAAATCATTCAGAAGACATAAAGGTATGTATTTTGATCGTGATGATTAAACGAAAAGCAAAATCTCGTGCAATTTTTTGCATCAAATGGTCAAATCGCTTCTATTCACATGAATTTCACACCGCCATTGTCGATTAGGGGGCACATTTTTTGAAAGTTTGAAGCTATGCCACTCATTTTTTTTTATAAGTTATCTGAGCTATTCCAGGATGTTGGAAATGTTAAATAACTTTGGCCAGGGCACCTGCACATGCCATTCATTTAATCTAACTTCAGCTGATAATGTCAAGTAGTTTGAAGGTCTAGTGTTGGTCTGCCTGAAATGCTGTGCATAACCAGGAACTTTTCAAAATGTTTGAAATAAGTGTTACTTAATTTTGTAACAGGTATGGTCATTAAAAAAATATTGTATGTTCAAGAAAAAAGGCTGGTCCAGTGTGTACATGTTAGGGGGGGGGGGGGTACATGCTCTTCATCTGGTGTGTCCATTTCATTTTGTTAAACTATCGGTTAGTTATAGAAGCACAGACGATATTTATTAGTTAGCTCAACTTGGTCATTTTATGTAGTAGAAGTTAAGTGTAAAACTACAGTTTAGAAATTCAAGATTTATGTTGGGTCAAGTTCCCCAACACATCCTTCACTAATGGTGAAGGAGAGACATGCAAGTCTGCCTGTTATGTCATACATTATCTTGCGAATACCTCTTGACTAATGCTTGCCTACACGGATGACATGGAGACATAATAATGCCACTCTTCTCATGCTGTACATAACGACACGTTAACTATAATATTGGAAGAGTGTCCCTCAGAAAATAATAATCTCTCATCTTCCTTAATATACAAAGAAAACGAGGAGTCACTTTACTGTGATGGCCGCTGACGAAGATTCCTGCTGCATTAAAAGCCACTTTACAAAATTTCTTATAATTTCGTATGTGTATACTTATTATATTTTGGGGTCATTATGTCCTCTACCGCAGAATGTGAACAACAGCCAACTAAACCTTAGTGTCTGATACTAGATGAACCTTGGCGGCTCGTGCCGCCCAGGATTGATCTCTGGTCTTTTCCGTTGAGTAATATGTTGTACCACGGAACTACGAGGAACTACGTAACTTTGGTCTCGTCCTGGGGCCCATATGATAATTAATGATAATATCTTTATTTCTGAAAGTACATGTACAAGGTATACAGACCATAGCTGACATCAATGACATACTACTATATGGAAAGCCGTTTGTAGAGCATTTCAGGCAAATTAGGTCAGTTTTGTCCCCGGATGCGACCCACACCAGTCTACTAACACCCAGGCACCCCTTATATACTGCTGGGTGAACAGGGGCAGCAGGTGTCTTAAGGAAACACGTCCCTAATGTTCCCAGCCGTACCGGAGATTCGAACTCCGGACCTCAGTGTATGAGCCGAGCTACGGTAATCAGTAATCTGACTATGGCCCACACCACGGGCACGGGGGTGCATAAAATTTTCAAACTAAACACAGCGAATGAAATTTATGTTCAGTATCGCAAATCTTTCATAAAAAAAAACAAAGATGACTTTATTCGGATTATTAATCCGAAGGGCTGGTAACCTAGGATACCCCAAGAAACCCAATTGGTCTGATCTGTTTCCATTTGGGTCTTGGTCCTCTTCCCATAACACTCGGCTAACCAGGTACCTATTTACTGCTAGGTGAACAGAGTCAACAGATGATTATATACACCTATATACATGATTATATACACTTATATACATGATTATATACACCTGGAAAATACTAGAGGGACTAGTACCGAACTTGCACACGAAATCACTCACTACGAAAGCAAAAGACTTGGCAGACGATGCACCATCCCCCCAATGAAAAGCAGGGGTGTCATTAGCACGTTAAGAGACCATACAATAAGTGTCAGGGGCCCGAGACTGTTCAACTGCCTCCCAGCATACATAAAGGGGATTACCAATAGACCCCTGGCAGTCTTCAAGCTGGCACTGGACAAGCACCTAAAGTCGGTACCTGACCAGCCGGGCTGTGGCTCGTACGTTGGTTTGCGTGCAGCCAGCAGTAACAGCCTGGTTGATCAGGCTCTGATCCACCAGGCGGCCTGGTCACAGACCGGGCCGCGGGGGCGTTGACCCCCGGAACTCTCTCCAGGTAAACTCCAGGATTTAAGGAAACCCTCCCAACATTACCCACTAGAGGAATGAACCCGACTTGTTGTGAACCGAAGACTGACATAACCCACCTGCCCTCCTGAACGATGTTAATGAAAAGGGAATATGCAAAAATGCTAGGTGCTTAACTAGGTTGGCTATGTTCCCCGTCAGTAAAATAGGTACCTGGGTGTTAGTCGACTGGTGTGGGTTGCATCCTGGGGACAAAACTGACCTAATTTGCCCGAAATGCTCTGCATAACAAGGGGCTTTGTATATAGTAGTATGTCGTTGATGTCAGCTATGGTCTATATACCTTGTATATGTACTTGTAGATATAAAAGATATTATAAAACAACAGAGTATATTAAATACACGAATTGGAGTTTATATTAAATTCAGTTTTGCAAAGAATACCAAAGTGCTTGGTTTGTAGTTTGTGTAGACATGACATCGTGACAAGAGGTAGAATTATATGTTTTTGTTTTTGCTGTGTTGTTGTGTAGTGTTATTGTTTGTATTTGTGTTGTACTGTTTGTCTTATTATAGTCACTAGGTAATAACACAAGCGGAATATAAAATGTCATAAAGTCCTGTACTGCAAACGGATAAAATGTCTCGAGTGTAGCCCTAATTTGGCAATATCTTTGTGGATCTCATTACGTCGTGTTGGTTTAATGTTGGAGATGCTATTGACTCGGCTTGCAACCACTTGCAACGACAGTGAGTGAGTCACGTCTGGCTTCCCACTGTCAAAAGCCTCGCAGAATTACTCCATGGTTGCAGTGGTATTTCTTAACCATGTAGCGGCAACTGACGAAGCTCTTGCACCATCAGTCACCTGCGATGCCAGTCAGTCATGTTTCGTAAAAACGGAATTACAAACCGCAATAATTTATTAGCGCATCTACACTTGTCACTGAAGTAGATGAGAATATACAGTGGACCCTCGAATTTTGATAATTTTCTGAAGTATGTCACATACATTGTGATAGGTGTTAAATGGAGGCGGGGAGCACTAAGCCTGTACGGGTCATACCGAGCCGGGGAACTAGGAGGCAGTCAGATTGGCTCCAATGAAAGGGAGGTTGATTTCTGTTCTTTGGATCAAAAGCCATCCACTGGAATCTGGGCATCTTCCTTTGAATGGGCTCGAGCCTTTAAACGTTAAATTCCTCACTGTACATAATAAACACAATCTGAAGGCCCATATGATGGCAGGATTATCTTTCATTTGTTTCATGAACACATAAGATGACAGGGAAAACTTAGACGTTCCCATTTACATTCAGTATACACTTGACCTTCCTATGTATGTTTTAATTGATGTTAATCCAGTAACATTTCCTTTCCAACCTTGGAGGTCTGATCTGCAGGGGCGATCATCCTCTGAACCAGTAATGTTGTGTCTCCAGCTCGAAACCTGTTATATTGAAGGGCATAGAATAAGGGGGATAAGATTGTGGTGTAAAAGAGACATAACGATAAATAAAGAGGATATAAATAAGGTGCTGAAGACCTTACCAGGATTTTACCTAATAGATTCCAAACAATAAATTAAAATTTAAGCATGGGGAAGCGCTAAATCCGGAGGGATAATATAGCGCCTGGGAAACATTCAGGTTCGATCCAAGGAAGGGGAAGATAGGTCCAGCTCCTTGGATCAAACCCTCCCTCACCGGCATTAAGGTACCTCCCTTGAGGGGGACAAAGTTTATTAAAATAAGATTCAGAAAGTTGTTGGTAGTTTAACAAGAGTTGTAAAAAAGTGGAAGAAACTATTGTACTGTCATTAAAATACATACTGTAATAAAGTTGGTAGAATTACCGACAATATGTAAAGTAAAAGGACACAAATGCAACTAATGTGACATTTATTGTGGCAATGTTTCGCTCTCCAATGGCTTGATAAAGCTCCTGGAGAGCGAAACGTTGCCACAATAAATGTCACATTAGTTGCATTTGTGTCCTTTTACTAAAATACATACTGAGGTAGCTATGACGATAGGTTGGTAAATAGTGTGATTGAGTGGGCATGATCTGCATACCCACACCAGTATGTGTTCATTTTTATAGAAATGGTCAGTATTAGCTACCTAAGTGTTCCCTCAGTCCACTAAAGCATGTAGAACGAAGAGTTGCAATATCCTTATCATATCTGTAGGAAACAAAATATAATTTTGATCGCTTGTCCTAAGGTACTCCTAAGTCTCCAAGATTATTCATTAAGGTATGTCGATCAGTTTATTCATATAATTGGCCTAGTCACATGCTGCTATAAAAAGCATTCCTGGACTATTACTTGGCAATCATGAGTCTTAGATTCTCAAGGTACATTAGCAAAATTGATGGAAAATAAAATGCATTATAGCTACATCGTTCGTGCCTTTAAGCCTTTGCAGTTTTGTCCCAACTTTAGGGTCGGTATAATACACCTAACCCCAATTTTTCGTTTTCCAGAAAATATAGTCAAATAGATTCTGTGCTAGTTCCATTAGCCTGTGTGTGCGTATATACTAACCCCCGCTTCCCCAATCCCCGGTTGAGATTCGCAGTTGACTAATTTAGGTGCGTATTTAGTGCTAGGTAAACGTGGACAACAGGTGAAGGAGAGAGACTTCGCACAGCCCGGAAATCGAACCCGGGAGTCTTCTGGTTGTGAGCCGAGCGTGCTACTCAGGTACAGGTTTCGTAGATTTATATCAACCTGTTTCATTATGATCACAATTACACATTTAGTGGTTCTATTAAAACTTTGAACCCACTTTTACCTTCATGATGATGTGATGGGATCAAACAGCCGAGGAAGCAGAACTGACATCAGCGGTCCTTCACTCCTCATATATACCGTCACTCCTTAGTGAAAGCTCTCTCGTCCTTGAAATAGTGAAGGTTTGTGTTACGCGCTACTCACGCCCATCCTCACTGTACATTAACGTGTTCTTTCCGGCTGTTTAACTGCGATGATATTGAAGGACTTTTGTATTATAATTCAGGATGACTTAAAGCCAAACATTGATTATTTCCGTTGGTGTCTTCAGATCATTTAAGCCGGGATGGGACCCACAACAATCTACTAGCATCCTGGTACTTATTGAGTGTTAGGAGAACAGGGCCAGTAGGTGTCAGTTGTCTTGCAGTTAGTCTCCCCTCACTTGAGTCATCCATCCTAAACGTTGAGCTGAACTCTACCGCAGAACTACAAATTACCATGAACCGCATACCTCCCAGTACGCCCCCCCCCCAGTCATCACGACTGGTACCCTCTACATCACCACCACAGGTACCCCATACATCACCACCGGTACCCCCACATCACCGGTACCACCACATCACCACCGGTACCCTCATTACAGGTACCACCACACCACCTATACCCGTCACATCACTACCTGTACCCCCACATTACTGCCACTACCAGTAAATTTATTTAGGTACAGGTACACACAAATAGATACACAATTATCATACATATTAACATGTGTAAAAGTCAGACTGACTGACTTCCACATCACTGCCAACACCGGCTGCAGAAAACAATATAAAGTTCAATGATGAGAAATTTAAATTTCTCCGAGATGGAAAATGTGAGGAAATTAAAACTACATCGGAGTATAAAACAAATTCCAACCACGCAATAGAGCAAAAAACTAATGTAAAAGACCTGGGAGTGATAATGTCAGAAGATCTCACCTTGAATACCATCACATCTGCTAGGAAAATGACAAGATGGATAATGAGAACCTTCAAAACTAGGGATGCCAAGCCCATGATCACACTCTTCAGGTCACTTGTTCTATCTAAGCTGGAATATTGCTGCACACTAACAGCACCTTTCAAGGCAGGTGAAATTGCTGACCTAGAAAATGTACAGAGAACCTTCACTGCATGCATAACGGAGATAAAACACCTCAATTACTGGGAGCGCTTGAGGTTCCTAAACCTGTATTCCCTGGAATGCAGGCGGGAGAGATTCAATTCAATTCAAAGTTTATTCTCTATAAAGATTACAATGTTGAATTTACAGAATTTGGTTGTTGTGTGGTTTACATGTAGTTAAATAATGATTACAGAGTGTACCACTAGAACGCCTAGCATGGCTAGGCATTTCGGGCAGACTTAGTTTAATTCTTTATTTTAAAATATTACAAATTATGAGGTAAGTTGGTATTATGGCTAAGTGACTAAATACTAGTTTGTGAGTTTAGCAATGTGAATGCTTTTGTTTTGGCACAGTACATAGTTTCAGTATTGGAGTATCATATGATTCATTATTTTAAGATTGAGATTAATATTTCTGCTTATGGTCAAATGAGTGAGTGAGTGTAAGTGTGAACCACCAGGTGGTATTCGTGTAGTTAGTTGACGGGGTGTATCAGGGAGATAAGATGTTTTCTAATGGTAGTTTTGAAGGTGATGAATGTGTCTGCAGTTCTAGAGTTCTCAGGTAGGGTATTCCAGATTTTAGGGCCTTTGACATACATTGAATTTTTGTAAAGGTTTAGTCGGACACGGGGAATGTCGTAGAGATGTTTGTGTCTGGTGTTATGCCTGTGGGTTCTGTCACAACTATCAAGAAAGCGTTTTAGGTCAAGGTTGATATTGGAATTTAAGGTCCTGTAGATGTAGATTGCACAGTTGTAAGTGTGGATGTACTGAACTGGGAATAAGTTTAGGTCTATGAAGAGTGGGGGGGGGTGTGTTGCCAGGGATGGGATTTAGTGATTATTCTTACTGCAGCTTTTTGTTGGGTTATTATTGGCTTTAAGTGTGTTGCTGCAGTTGATCCCCAAGCACAAATAGCATAGGTGAGGTATGGATAAATGAGTGGTATAGTGTGAGAAGGGCATTTTGCGGCACGTAGTATCGTATCTTGGAGAGGATCCCAACCGTTTTGGATACTTTTTTGGTTATATGCTGGATATGGGTGCTGAAATTCAGGTTGTTGTCAAGGTATAAGCCTAGGAATTTGCCCCCATTATTTCTGGTAATTAGAGTGTTGTCAATCTTAATGTTAATTTGTGCATCTCCTGCTCTGCTACCAAACATAATATAGTAGGTTTTGTCAGTGTTAAGCATAAGTTTATTGGCTGTCATCCAAGTCGATATTTTAATCAGCTCCTCATTCACAATGGTGTTGAGGGTGGCAAGATTAGGGTGAGAGATGACACAAGTCGTGTCATCAGCAAAGAGAATGGGTTTCAGGTGTTGGGATACGTTTGGAAGGTCATTGATGTATATGAGGAAGAGCAGGGGACCAAGGACACTTCCCTGCGGAACTCCAGTATCAAGTGGCCGTGTTGCTGATGCTGTGTCTTTAATGGTGACATACTGATACCTATTAGTAATGTAAGATTTGAAATAAGCAAGCGTATGGCCTCTTATACCATAATGATCAAGTTTGTGGAGTAGGATGTCGTGGTCTACTGTGTCAAAAGCTTTTCTTAGGTCAATAAAAATTCCTAGTGGATATTCCTTATTTTTCAATGTTGTGTAAAGCAGATCTAGCATTTTTATGATTGCATCATTAGTGCTTTTATTTTTCCTGAATCCAAATTGGCAGGGGTCGAGTATGTTTTGAGCCGTTATAAATGAATACAGTCTCCTGTGCACGAGTTTCTCAAAGATTTTGGATAGCAATGGTAAGTTAGATATTGGCCTATAGTTGTTTAAGTCTGTAGGGTCACCACCTTTATGTATTGGTGTATTATTATTATTATAATCAAAAAGAAGCGCTAAGCCAATGTATTGGTGTAACCCTTGCCATCTTGAGTAGTTTCGGGAAGGTGCTAGTCTCTAGTGACTTGTTAAAAAGTAATGAAATAGCATGCGAAAGGACATGGGCCGCTCGCTTGTACAGTAATGGTGGGACATGAGACAGATTCCCTGAGTTATTTTTAAGTGACTTTATAATCTCAGTGACTTCCGTGGGCTCAGTTGGTGCAAGATAGAAGGAATTAGGGAAATTCCCATCTAGGTAGTCCCCGGCATGGGCATTGGTATGTGGGATTTTACTGGCGAGATTAGATCCTATGGTTGAGAAGAAGTCGTTTATCTTGTTAGCTGTGTCAGTGGGATGTAGTGGTGTTTCATTAGGTTTAGTTAGGACAATATTCTTGGTTTTTCTCAGTTTGTGGGGTCCCTAGAATCTGAGAGAGTGTTTTCCAGGTCTTTTTTATATCTCCTCTAGTGTCTGTGAATCTACTGGAGTAGTATAGTTGTTTGGCTTTCTTTATTACTTTGGTGAGAGCTGATGAATAGTGTTTAAGAATATCTTTGTGTATTAAGCCCTGTCTATATTGCTTTTCATATTGGTGTTTCTTGTCAATGGATTTCAGAATGGTGCTGGTTAGCCATGGGCAACCAAGCCGTTTGTTTGTGATTGTTTTGTTTTTATAGGACAATGTTTGTTGTATAGTCTAAGTAATTTGTTAAGAAAAATGTCTGTCCAGTCATCAATACCATTGGCCTTGGAGAATTCTGTAGGCCAATCAATAGTCTCTAGGCCAGCTGTGAACTTCCTTACTGAGGTCTCGTCATGGAGTCTAAATGAGACTTTGTTGTATTCAAGTGGTGGTTTACTAATGTTTGTCAGGAGGAAGGTAGGGTAGTGGTCTGTAGTGCTATCTGTGATTATCCCTGATTTAAGGGGGGCTAGTATATTGGTCCATATGTGGTCTATTATGGTTGCACTTGTCTCAATGAGCCTGGTTGGTTTAGTTATTGTTGGTATGAGAAGTGTGTTGTTCATATTGTTGATGAAATCAGTTACAGGCTGATCATCTAGTAAGCCAAGGTTGATGTTGAAGTCTCCAGCTAAGAGAAGGTGGTGCTTATTCATTTGTCTGTTTGTTATTAGTGACTTTAATTTCTCACTGAAATTTGGGATGTTTGTGTGAGGTATCCGGTAAATGGCACCGATTGTTATAGGCGTCTTAAGTTTTTTACAGTAAAATTAGCAAAAATGTATTCCCCATATTCATCACTAAAGCAAGTGGTGCTAAGACAAGATAATTGGTTGGAGTAATAGATTGCAATACCACCCCCAACTTGGTTTGGTCTGCAGTTGTGAATTGCTGTGTATCCTGGTAGAGGGTAGATATCTATTGTGTCCTGCTTAAGCCAGGTCTCAGTAAGAATAATGCAGGAGAAGGGTGTCTTTAGTGATTCAAGGAGTGCTAGGAGGTCATCATAGTGTTTGCTTAAGGACCTGATGTTGTAGTTAAGTACTGATAGACTTTTAGCATTGTTTAGGATAGTGGTGGCTTGTGATGCTGTGTAATAAAGGCAGTTACTTTCCAATAGGTTTTGATTGGGTGTCAGATTATGGAGGTTTAGATCAGGGTCAACGTGATCAATCATCTTCTAGGTTTAAATTATGGTTATTTATATCCTGAGTTGTGTGTTGAGTTCTAGTACTGATATCTGTAGTGGTAGGGAGTTTGGACAAGTATATAGCTAGAGTATTTTGGTCATGTAGGGTATAGTCACTACTACACATAATGAAGTTGATGTTGTCTATGTGTTGTGCTGGAATGAACTAAAGTACAACTAGGTATAAACTAGTAATATAAAAATACAAATTAAAAATAGAACAAGACTCTCACTTGTAATTGCACTAAGGTCTAATAATGACTTTTGTGGAGTCGATGGGGCCAAAACAAAGACAGGGAGCACACTAGGACAGAATGAGAGGGTGGAAGACGTTGAAGGAACTAGGACATGTGCAGGGACCATACCAGATACCTGTGGGGGCCAAGAATAGGTGAACAGGAAGGACAAACCAAGAAGCATAGGGGCCATAACTAGGGAAGGGACTGAAGGAAGGAACACTCCACAGGAAGGAATTAAAACATAGAGGATGCAATGGGAGTCACAGTGGGAGGTGGAAAGGGAGAAATCTGTGTTTGTCTATGGGCTAGACGAAGCTAAAGGGGAAACTTATGATGAAAGAAAGCAGGAGGAGAAAAAAGCGATTGAAGATATGAAGGTGATAGGCGAGGGGGACATGACCCAGGTGGCAAATTTTTGGAGAATTGGGTGGTTCACAAAGAAAAGGAATCGGCCTCTCAAAGTAATTTTCAAGGCAGAATCAACCCAAATCATGATCCTGCAGGAGAAAGCACGGCTGAGAGGCAAGCAGGAGTTCTGGAGTGTGTACCTCGATCGAGACAGAACACAGGACGAAAGGAAGACGATGAAAGAGAGAGTTCAAAAACGAAAGGAGAAATGGGAGGAAATGAAAAAGGAGAGCAGAATAACCCAGGATCAAATGGGAGGACAAGCACATCCCCCAGAAACACCTGCAGAAGGACTCCAGCCACGTCACCCCCAAGGCAACCATCACACACCGATCCCTCTGTTCCCACCCCCCGCACCACAATTACAGTATTAGAACAGAAGTTGAAGGTTTGGTACACAAATGCAGATGGATAAACGAATAAACATGAGGAATGGCAAGAAAGAATCAATGAGAAGTCCCCAGATATCATAGCAGTTACAGAAACAAAACTCACAGAGACAATAACAGATGCAATCTTCCCACCAGGATACCAGATCACGAGGAAAGATAGAAGGGGCAGGGGGGGAGGTGGGGTTGCTCTGCTCGTAAAAAACAGATGGAAATTTGAGAAAATGGAAGGCATAGATGAGACGGGAGAAAGAGACTACATAGTAGGTACACTTCAGTCTGGGGAACACAAAGTGGTCATTGCAGTGATGTATAATCCACCACAGAACTGCAGGAGGCCAAGAGAGGAATATGAAGAGAGCAACAGAGCAATGGTGGACACACTTGCTGAGGTGGCAAGAAGAGCTCACTCCAGCAGAGCAAAGTTGCTGGTTATGGGGGATTTCAACCACAGGGAGATTGACTGGGAAAACCTGGAGCCACATGGGGGTCCCGAAACATGGAGAGCCAAGATGTTGGACATGGTGCTGGAAAACCTCATGCACCAACATGTTAAGGACACTACCAGAGTGAGAGGGGAGGATGAACCAGCAAGATTGGACCTTGTGTTCACCCTGAGCAGCTCAGACATTGAGGACATCAAGTATGAGAGTCCCCTAGGAGCTAGCAACCACATGGTTCTGTGCTTTGAATACATAGTAGAGCTGCAAGTGGAAAGAATAACAGGAGTTGAATGGGAAAAGCCTGACTATAAAAGAGGAGACTACATAGGGTTGAAGAACTTCCTGCAGGAGGTCCAGTGGGACAGAGAACTGGCAGGAAAGCAAGTACATGAAATGATGGAATATGTAACAACAAAATGCAAGGAGGCAGTGGAAAGGTTTATTCCCAAGGGCAACAGTAACAACGGGAAGACCAGAACGAGCCCCTGGTTTACCCGACGGTGTAAGGAGGCAAAAACAAAGTGCAATAGAGAATGGAAAAAGTACAGAAGGCAGAGAACACACGAAAATAGGGAGATCAGTCGCAAAGCCAGGAATGAGTACGCACAGGTAAGGAGGGAGGCCCAGCGACAGTATGAAAATGACATAGCATCGAGAATCAAGACTGACCCAAAACTGTTGTATAGCCACATCAGGAGGAAGACAACAGTCAAAGACCAGGTGATCAGATTAAGGACAGAAGGTGGAGAACTCACAAGAAATGATCAGGAGGTATGTGAGGAGCTGAACAGGAGATAAGGAAGTTTTTACAGTAGAGACAGGAAGGGCTGTGGGAAGACAGCACAGAAGGGAACATCAAGAGGGAATATACCAACAAGTGTTGGATGACATACGAACAACTGAGGAGGAGGTGAAGAAGCTCCTAAGTGACCTTGACACCTCAAAGGCGATGGGACCGGACATCTCCCCATGGGTCCTTAGAGAAGGAGCAGAGATGCTGTGCGTGCCTCTAACCACAATCTTCAACACATTCCTTGAAACTGGGCAACTACCTGAGAAATGGAAGACAGCTAATGTAGTCCCCATATTTAAGAAAGGAAACAGAAATGAGGCGCTAAACTACAGACCTGTCTTTCTGACATGTATTGTGTGCAAAGTCATGGAGAAGATTATCAGGAGGAGAGTGGTCGAACACCTGGAAAGGAACAAGATTATAAATGAAAACCAGCATGGGTTCATGGAAGGCAAATCTTGTATCACAAACCTCCTGGAGTTTTATGACAAGGTAACAGAAGTAAGACACGAGAGAGAGGGGTGGGTAGATTGCGTTTTCCTAGACTGCAGGAAGGCCTTTGACACAGTTCCCCACAAGAGATTAGTGCAGAAGCTGGAGGATCAGGAGCATGTAACAGGGAGGGCACTGCAATGGATCAGGGAATACTTGACAGGGAGGCAGCAACGAGTCATGGTACATGAAGAGGTAT
The DNA here is from genome assembly GCF_038502225.1 of Cherax quadricarinatus. Taxonomy (NCBI): domain Eukaryota; kingdom Metazoa; phylum Arthropoda; class Malacostraca; order Decapoda; family Parastacidae; genus Cherax; species Cherax quadricarinatus. Next base: position 1,570,475 of record NC_091314.1, on the reverse strand, counting down.
CACAGTGGGCGCCTGTGACGAGCGGGGTCCCACAGGGGTCAGTTCTAGGACCAGTGCTATTTTTGATATATGTGAACGACATGATGGAAGGAATAGACTCTGAAGTGTCCCTATTCGCAGATGATGTGAAGTTGATGAGAAGAATTAAATCGGATGAGGATGAGGCAGGACTGCAAAGAGACCTGGACAGGCTGGCATGTGGTCCAGTAACTGGCTTCTCAAATTCAATCCAGCCAAATGCAAAGTCATGAAGATTGGGGAGGGGCAAAGAAGACCGCAGACAGAGTATAGGCTAGGTGGACAAAGACTACAGACCTCACTCAGGGAGAAAGACCTTGGGGTGACCATAACACCGAGCACATCACCGGAGGCACACATCAACCAAATAACTGCTGCAGCATACGGGCACCTGGCAAACCTGAGAATAGCGTTCCGATACCTTAATAAGGAATCGTTCAAGACACTGTACACTGTGTATGTTAGGCCCATACTGGAGCATGCAGCACCAGTCTGGAACCCACACCTGGTCAAGCACGTCAAGAAGTTAGAGAAAGTACAAAGGTTTGCAACAAGGCTAGTCTCAGAGCTCAGGGGAATGTCGTACGAGGAAAGGTTGAGGGAGATCGGACTGATGATACTGGAGGAGAGAAGGGTCAGGGGAGACATGATAACGACATACAAGATACTGCAGGGAATAGACAAGGTGGACAGAGATAGGATGTTCCAGAGAGGGGACACAGGGACAACGGGTCACAACTGGAAGCTGAAGACTTAGACGAGTCACAGGGACGTTAGGAAGTTAGGACGTTAGAATAGCCTAGCAAGTAAGTAGTGGAGGCAGGAACCATACATAGTTTTAAGAAGAGGTATGATACAGCTCATGAAGCAGAGAGGACCTAGTAGCGATTTGTGAAGAGGCGGGGCCAGGAGCTGAGTCTCGACCCCTGCAACCACAATTAGGTGAGTACACACACACAGGCAGGGCCAGGAGATATGACTCGACCCCTGCAACCACAACTAGGCGAGTACACACACACACATGCACTACAAAAATCTAACCAATTAAAAAAATGGTGGCTCAGAGGGGAAGTCGAAGGCTAAGGGGATCAGAGGAAGATGGTTCTGGTAAGGAAGAATGGATGGAAGAGCAATGTAAAAGGATGGAAGAGTGGGAGAGCAAACTAGGTGAGCTTTCTGCAAAAATGGAGATGGAGGAAGAGAAGAAATGGGAGTCACAAGCTAAAGCTGCAGAAGCCAGGATACGGGCCCCAGAATATGAGAAAAGTATGCTGAAGCGAGTTACAGGGCTATTGCCCAGAGGAGACGTGGCATCTGAAGCAGGTACACCCCTATTAAACGAGGAGCCCAATGGAAAGGAAGGAGACAAGAACTACGCTAAGGCCCTATCAGTCCATCAAGCAAGGCCAAGGAATGTAGGGGGAGAGCTGTTAGGAGCGGGGATAGCAGTGAGGTGAGAAAAGGTAGGGAAGGTGATAGGTCTCATGCAGAGGCATGACCATGCCACAAAGAGTTGCAGGAAAAAAGGGAGACAATGGCTATGTACAAACAGGACCCAGTGACACTGAGGGAAAGGCAATAGGAGGAGGAGAGGGAGAAGTCAGTGTTTATTCATGGGTTTCAGGAGAGTGAAGGGAGGACGCATAATGAAAGACGGCAGAAAGAAAAACAGGAGATTGAAAACATCATCAAAGAAATTGGCGAGGAGGATACGACTGAGATAATAAATTTTCAGAGAATACGAGGATACTTGAAGGGGAGAAATCAGCCGGTCAAGCTGATTTTTAAGACAGAAATGGTGCAGAACAGGATCCTGCAAGAGAAACCATGGCTGAAGGAATCATCATCATACAAGATGGTGTTCCTAGACCATGACAGAACAGGAACAGAATGACAGCAGCTGAGGGAGAAGACACAGAAATGAAAGGGGCTAGGAAGGGAGACAGCAACAAGCGCAAGCACACACAACCACCATCAGAGCCCCACACCCAAACACGCTATCCCATCACAAACCACAATCCACACTTACAGCCCCCACCCCACAATGTGCTGTAGAATCTCACAGCACACTACCAGGCCCCCCACCCCCACAGACCCCCCAGAACACAGTGTTGGAGAGGAAACTGAAACAAGTGGGAGGAGTGGCATGAAAGAATCAAAGGCATCACTGGACATCGTAGCTCTCGCCGAAACCAAGCTCACAGATTAGATTAGATTAGATTTTGCCACCGAAGTGGCTAGTTTATTGTGCACCCCATATCCATCCTGTGGACGGTAGCGCGAGAGCATATGGATACACAAAAGGCCTAGGAACTAGGCCCCAAAGGGTTAACAAGAATACATATGGATTTATATCTACATATCTATAGTTCACTTATCTGTTACAAGCAAATTTAGGAAATTTGCTTAGTATATTTGGTATCTTATTTTCATTAATAAGATATCTTGACATGTCACATAGGTTCTTATACTGTCTGTCTCTGTATTCCTCAATAAGTGAACAATTAAGCACATAGTGTTCAAGACAGTGACCATATGCCTGATCACATAATTTACATTTAGTTTGATCATCTGTGTGTCTCCCAAACTGCCAGAAGTACTTGTATCCAAGACTAAGCCTGGCCACTACATCAGTCTGCTTACATTGAAAGTTGCTTCACAAACGTACTTATTTACGTTCATGTTATCATAGATCTACTCAGGCTTCTAACTGCATTCCTATAACAATCATTTTCATTATTTACTTCTCTCCTAATATTATTCCTAATGCTAGACACAGTTATACCAAAGTTATATTCTACGTTCTCCTTCTGGATACTCTTCTTGGCTAACATATCAACTTTATCATGAAGGAGTAATCCAATGTGTGATGGGATCCATAGCAATTGTACATTAATTCCTTTGTCCCTAATTTTTGAGTATCTCTACCTGGCTTCCCCAATGAGCATGTTGTTGGAGTCATTATATGAGCCAAGAGCCTTCAATGATGACATAGAATCAGTAATGATGATAGTCAAGCTCAGTGTCATAGGTTAGCTTTAGCGCCATTAGGATTGCAAACAATTCAGTTTGCAGTGTAGACGCCCAGTTGTTAATTCTTATGCCTAACTCAACAAATTTATTATCGTTCTTAACTAGGGAGGTGGCAACAAGAGCAGATGCAGCCCTGCCAGAAGACTCCTGTTTAGATCCATCAGTGTATATAACTTGTGATAACTTATTACTACCAGCTAGGTGAGAAATTTCTTCTTGAGCAGTTGCTCTAACAAGAGATTTAAGGAAGGGATTACTAGCAATAAGCTTCTTGGGAAGGACTTGTAGGTATGTGATATTAAATGAACACATCTTCCATGGAGGGGTGAAATTCTCTTGTTGCCTACAGTGATACAGTTCATGCAGGTTATCACAGGAATGATAACAAGTGCCATCTTTCCAATGGGATATCAGATCCCGAGGAAAGACAGAGTGGGTGGAGGAGTGGCACTGCTCATCAAAGCTAATGGGATTTTGATGAGCTGGAGAGAGGAGGCAAAGGAAAAGCAAGAGACTACATAATAGAAACACTTCAGTCTGGAGGTCCCAAGGTGGTAATTGCAGTGATGTATAACCCACCACAGAACAGGAGGAGGCCAAGGCAAGAGTATGAGAGAGTAAGAGTGCAATGGGTGACATACTGGCTGAAGTGGCTAGAAGGGTTCATGCAAGTAGGGCAAAGCTACTGATTGTGGGTGACTTCAGTCACAAAGAAATTGACTGGGAGAACTTGGAGCCACATGGGGGCCCAGAAACGTGGAGGGCTAAGATGATGGAGGTGGTACTTGAAAACCTCACTTACCAACACATAAGGGACACTACCAGAGAGAGAGTGGAGAGGATGAACCAGCAAGGGTAGACCTAGTATTTACCTTGAATAGTGCAGATATTGAGGACATCACATATGAAAGGCCCCTCGGGGCCAGTGACCACGTAGTTCTGAGCTTCGAATACATAGTAGAATTACAGCATGAAGTTCCTGCACGAGTTTCAGTGGGACAGAGCACTGGCAGGGAAGTTAATAAATGAGATAATGGAATGTGACAACAATATACAAGGAAGCTGAGGAGAGATTTTTAGCCAAGGGTAACATAAATAATGAGAAGGCTAGGATGAGCCCTTGGTTCACTCCCCTGTATGGGTGGAAACATTGGGTGTTTCCTTAGGACACTTACTATCCCTGTTCACCTAGCAGTAAATTAGTATAGGTAAGCCCCGCTTATACAGCAGGTTAGGTTCTGGGCTACTGCTATAAAGTGAAAAAGGCTTTTTCACTTTCAAATGCACAAAAAAGACTGATGACATGTTTATACTATCATATATTAAGCTAGCAATAGAGCTAGGTGCAAAAATACATATAAATTACATATATTACTTACCTTAAAATATTTTTGCCCTTAGCATGTAGTGAGTGGTGAATATATTTATTGTAGGAAGTCTGAACAAATGATGAATGGGTATAATTGAAAACTGCTGCATTAGCAAAATGGTATAAAGAGAAGCACTGTAAAGTGGAGCCCTCCTGTACCTATACCTGGGTGTTAGTCAACTGGTGTGGGTTGCATCCTGGGAACAAAATTAACCTAATTTGCCTGAAATGCTTTCCATAATCAAGGGCTTTCTATATAATATGTCATTGATGTCAGCTAGGTCTGTATAAGTTGTATCATGTACTTGTAAAAATAAAAGATTATTACAGTGGAACCTCAAATATCGAACTTTCTTCGGTCCAGAAGTCTGTTCGACTGCCTTTACCGAATGAATTTATTCCCATCAGAAATAATGTAAATTAGATTAGTCCATTTCAGACCCTTAAAAATACACTTATAAAAGCACTTACAAAAATACACTTACATAATTGGTTGTGTTGGGAGCAGTTCGATTTTTGAGGTTCCACTGCATATTATTATTAATATAACAGGTTTTCTTCTATGTAGTAGTATTGTACTATGTATTAATTAGGATACAGGATAACTTTGAAAATGCAATAAGTACAGTGTATTTTATCTTGGTTATCAAAAATTAAGTACTGTATTGCATTGTGTCTGGGTATTGGCTTCTGACCAAGTTGGAGAACTGACTTTAATACTGTGAAGTATTGTTTTATTATATGAAATACTTATACACTGATGGATATTTAGAGAAATTATCATGTTTCAAATATAAAATTTAAAACATAAAACTGCAGAGACATTTTCTTTGTACAGTATATAAGGGATATTGAGGTATGCTTAATAACTAGAAGCGTAAAGTTCTTCATCTGTTATCAGACTGGTGACAACCCAGATAGTCCAACTATTCCACCCAAGGAATGGAATCCAGTTTGGTCATTAACTTAGTTGTTGCTCAGTCATCCTTCCAATGTTGAAAAAAATAAATTATTTGAAGGTATGAAAGATTTGGCATAAACTAATGGATATTTGACAGAACTAAAAAAAAGAAAAAAAAAAAGTACATATTGTCTACTCACGCAGAACTACTGAATTTAATAAAATTAGTTGTCCGAAGAAGTAAGAATCGTGTGTGTATAATTGTTAACTGTGCTATCTCTGGCTCTGTCATGTTTGAATAATGGGTATTGTAAATGTACAGTACAACATACTGTACCAGTAGTACTATTCAAAAAACTGCATCATTTAAATTAATTCCTTCTTTGAACAAATAGAGATTTGTAAATACTGAATGTATATACTGTATATTGCAAGGATGGAAATAAAATGTTTGAAAATATTTTACTTCATCTGATAAGACAATAAACCAACTTTGTCATATACAGTGGACCCCCGCTTAACGATCACCTCCAAATGCGACCAATTATGTAAGTGTATTTTATTTATTTATTTATTTTATTTATTTATTTATTTATTTATTTCTATTTGTGCACACATACAGAGGTACAAAAAATACAGATAAGAGCAGTATGCCAAAGCCACTTATACTATGCATAGCATTACGGGCTGGCTTAAAATTAACTTAAGATTAACTAAGCAATGATGAAATCAGTGATAAAACATTAATGTAAACAGATTACTATAAAGCACAAGTGAGTATTACAAAGACAGGTCATATGGTTGCATGCATTGTTGTACATTCAGTCGTATGGAGTATTCTGTTAGGTAGAGTATTTAAAAAATAATAAAGTTAGATTCGGTTTTAGGTTTAACATTTATGTGATATAATTGTGAGAAACATTTAAGATATACAATTTATAAGGTTCAGTTATTCAGTATTTATTTGGTTTTGGGTGAGTAAGTGATCTTTGAGAAGAGACTTGAATTTATAATCAGGTAGTGTTTCTTTTATATTTACAGGTAATGAATTCCAGATTTTAGGGCCTTTTATGTGCATTGAGTTTTTGCATAGTGTGAGATGGACACGAGGAACATCAAAGAGTGATCTGTGCCTTGTGTTATGGTCATGTGTTCTGTTGAGGTTGGCAAGGAGATGTTTGAGGGGAGGGTTAATATCAGAGTTAAGTGTTCTATGTATGTAATAGGTGCAGTAATAAGTATGGATGTTTTGTATGGTGAGTAGGTTTAGTGTATTGAATATTGGTGGAGTGTGCTGCCTGTAGTGAGAATTTGTTATCATTCTAACTGCAGCCTTTTGTTGAGTAATTAGTGGTCTGAGATGGTTAATTGTTGTTGAGCCCCATGCACAAATTCCATAGGTGAGATAGGGGTAAATAAGAGAGTGATATAGGGCCAGGAGGGCTGACTGTGGAACATAGTACCGTATCTTCGATAGTATGCCTACAGTCTTGGAAATTTTCTTAGAGATTTGTTGTATATGTGTATGAAATTTGAGTCTATTATCAAGGTGGATTCCTAAGAATTTTCCCTCTGTTAGTTTTGTGATAGGTGATCCGTTTATCATTATGTTAAGAGGGACATCTGTAGCTCTGTTACCAAACTGAATGAAGTAGGTTTTGTCAATGTTTAGTGTAAGTTTGTTAGTCCTCATCCAGGTAGATATTTTCTGTAATTCGGTATTTACAGTATTGGCTAGCGTGACTGGGCTCGGGTGAGAGAAGACGTATGTAGTGTCATCTGCAAATAGTGTGGGTTTAAGTAATTGCGAAGCATTTGGAAGGTCATTTATGTATAGGAGAAAGAGAAGAGGGCCAAGGACACTTCCCTGTGGGACACCAACTGTAATTGGTTGCGCAGAAGAGTTTGCCCCATTTGCGTACACATATTGGCTTCTGTTGCTGAGGTATGACTTGAGGGAGTGCCCTCTTATACCATAGTGTGACAATTTTACGTGGAGCAAGTCATGGTCAACTGTATCAAAAGCTTTACGTAAGTCAATGAAGATCCCCACTGGGACTTCTTTTTTCTCTATTGCAGTGTATATATGTTCTAGCATGTGTATAATAGCATCATTAGTATTTTTATTAGGCCTGAATCCAAATTGGCAGGGGTTGAGTATGTTTTGGGAGATAAGGTAGGAGTAGATTCGTTTATGAATTAATTTTTCAAAGATTTTTGAGAGAGGGTGTAAGTTGGATATTGGCCTATAGTTATTCAACTCTGTTTGGTCTCCTCCTTTGTGGATCGGGGTGACCCTTGCTATTTTGAGTACTGTAGGGAAGGTGGAGGATTCAATGGATTTGTTAAAGAGTGTTGCAATGATTGGTGATAGCACTTGTGACACTTTTTTGTATATAAAGGGTGGTAAGGTATTTAAATCTCCTGCCTTGTTTTTTAGTGCGTTGATAATAAGGGAGACTTCATATGGGTTAGTCGGAGCTAGGAACAGAGTGTTCGGGTAGTTGCCGGTGAGGTAGTCATTTGGTGGGGTATCTGAGCTTGGGATTTTATTGGCAAGGTTTTGTCCTATAGTGGAGAAGAAATCATTGAGTCTGTTTGCTGTTTCTGTTGGTGGGAGTTGGGGTTCATCTGATTTTGCTAATTTTATTTCGCTATTTCGTGATATCTTTTTTGTTCCCAGAATTTCTGATAGGGTTTTCCAGGTCTTTTTTATATCACCTCGTAAGTTGGATAATCTGTTCTCATAATACAATTTTTTTGCCCTTCTTATCAGGCTGGTTAGGATTGACGAGTAACGTTTTGTTTGGTCTCTGGTTATGTGACCCATTCTGTACTGTTTTTCATATTGGTGTTTTGTATTTATGGATTTGAGAATGCTGGGTGTTAGCCAGGGACTGTTCAGTCTCTTTGCTGTCATCTGTTTAGTTTTTTTAGGGCAGTGCTTGTTATAGAGGTATTGGGTCTTTTTTAGAAAATTATTAATACATTCGTCAATATCTGTATAGGTTTCTAGCTCAGTGTGCCAATCGATGTTTGCTATTGCTGTTGTGAAGTTATTAATGGCTGCCTCATTGTGAAGTCTGAAGGTGACTTTAGTAGTGTCTTGGGGTAGTTTACCAAGAGTTGTTATGAGGAAAGTAGGGTAGTGGTCTGTGGTATTATCTGTAATTATGCCTGATTTTAAAGGGGATATGGTGTTGGTCCAGATGTGGTCAAGTAGGGAAACACTAGTCTCTGTAACTCTTGTAGGTTTTGTTACTGTTGGTAGTAACATACAGTTATTCATTGTGTAAGTGCGTTTGTATGTGTATGTTTGGGGGTCTGAAATGGACTAATCTACTTCACAATATTCCTTATGGGAAAAAATTCGGTCAGTACTGGCACCTGAACATACTACTGGAATGAAAAAAGTTCGTTAACCGGGGGTCCACTGTATTAAAGTTTCAGTTTAAGGAAAAGAAACAGGTGTAACATGAAAATATGTGCAAAGTAATAATCCAGTATTAAAACATTGTATACATTCTTTATTAAGTACAATTACAGTACTTTGTTTAAATCTTTGCACATAACTCTTACAAAAAAGTGAATGTAATACCTAGAATTGTGCTAATGACGAACTTTCAAAAAGTGACATAAACATTAAAAATTATGATTTACAAAAATTCACATTAATAACAAAGCGTGACTTGATGACTCTTGGAAGTGATCACAATGTGACGATAAATTAAAAACGCTTACCATACTCTAATGTATACCGTGTTAAAAACTAGCCTAAACACTAATTATATTTAAAATAGTTTAGATTCTTTGCAGTCTTCATTTGCAGCCAAAATAAAAATACAGTATATATACAGGTACAGCAGCAAGTACAGAATGTGTTTTCATATTCTTATAAAGATTTCTAACTTTGGAAGTAAAGTAATTGAAGTGCATCAGTCAGGTAATGATTAATAATATTTTGGAAAACTTTCCAGACTGCAGATTTAAATACTGTACATTGCTTTCAAAATATTTGAGTCTTTTCAGTCTTTCAGTTCACATACAGAATTTGATTATTATCATAATCATAACTATGTACTAAATCCACAGAATTTGATATTCTCCAAAATCAAGAAATTGTAAAGTATTACATTATATTTTTAATTTCATATAAAATATATTTATCATATTCATAGTTAAGTTCTGATTTATAATGTTGAATAAACTGACTTTGTTCACTTCACCTACATAATTAATGTTTTACACAACACAACCCATGTTTTTCTATGAAGTCCTTCCAATCAAAAGACCCCAATGAGGTGTGCAAGATATAAATATAAATGACAAAGTTACATTATAGATCATAAGATGCCAGTTGCTACAAGCTTATGAACTGCAGGTGATTTTTGGAGCATGAGATGACTTGCAATTAAGATGGTCATAAGTTTAGAACTATACCTACCTAGTCATTAATTACTGATAACATATCTTAGTTTCAGCATCTACTCTAACATTATTAATCTTGCACTAAAGTATTGAAGAAGTATACTACCTATTTAAGTTAGCTGCATTATTTAGTACAATACTTACTTGGCCTACAAAAGTTAATAAACTTGACTCGTCTATATCTTGTAATGGTGCAGCAGACATTAGGGAGGAGGGAAGAAGAGTATCTAAAACTAACCCTCCATAGTAGTAAAAATGACCTACGGAAAGATATTGAAACTCGGCCAAGATTAGAACCAATGAACAAAGCCTAATGTGAATGAGAGGTTGATGGAAGGAATTAAAATAGTCAGGCATAATACAATTACGTAGTCTCTTCCCTTGGCTCTGTCACCCTGCATTTAAATAATTTTTATCATTAAATTTAAAAAAAATGCTCAACCTATTAACGTCTTTCAACTCTACAATAAAATGAAAGTACAGTATCCTTAAAATACAAAAATTCCTAATACTATTGTTTCTTCCCAAGCAAGTTGGTAGCCATTCATACTTTATTTATTGCAGGTGTTCAGTTATCTCTTGTTCATAAAAGATCCTTAACCATACCACGGGCGGGGTTAGAACCTGCAGTTAGTGTCATAAAACTCCAGACTGACGTGTTAGCCACTGGGCTAGCTAGCTAGATGGAGATTTGTCTGTAAAAACTTGCATTTGTGGTCACAGTGGTGCCTATGCTAACCTTCCTATGGTGTATAAATATACCTAGTTGGATGAATCTTATTGTGGCTAGCTGGTCCAGTGGCTAACGCGTCAGTCTGGAGTTTTATGACTCTCTGATGGCGGGTTCTAACCCCGCCCATGGTATGGTTTGTTTGCAATCGTGTCATTACGATTCTGCGAGTCAAAGATCCTTACTAATAGGTCTGAACAGAGAAACATACAATGCAAAGCTAGTAATCATGTGGTGATGTATAGTACAAGTTAAAGGGAATAGAGTTGATGGTCAGGCAATGAGATGGCTCTAAGAAAATGAAAAATATTTTTTTTTTTTGTATATGAAAGAATCAATGCAGACATGTGATGACAAAAACCATTTTAGCATGGCTATACTCAAGGGAGGTACGTTGATGCAGTCAAGGGTCTCTTGATTCAAGGAACTGAACCTGTCCTCCCCTTCCTTGGATCAAACCTGATTGCCTCCTATTCCCCCAGGTGCTGTTTGACCCCCTGCAGGTTTAGTGCTCCCTCATGAATGTAATAATATGGCTATAAAAGGAGCAATAAGCTAATGCCTGTAGGTGCAACAGCTAAAATATGATTATAAATATATTAACAGGCTTATCTAGTATTGGATTAGCAATATTGAAGGCAGCATGGCATATGGAAAATTTGTAAGAGTCTCAATGCTAACAGCACAAGAAAGCAGCTTGTATGTTACTATAACAGCATGGAACTCAGGGCTGTTAGGCATGGTAACCTGAGGTGGTTTGCAAATTGCATAAACCTATACAATACCTGTACTGAAAAAGCCTTTTAACACATTTTGTAGGTGATCTGTCTTAGCAGGGTTTCATACATAAAAGACTTCTATTTTTATTTTGTGCCTAAAATACAGTAAAAAAAAACTTTCTTGTTAACTACATTTTTCCCTTTGATTTGCATGTACGTACTATAGAATCTCAAGTGAGGTCCTTCAGCTTATATCTGGCAAGTCTTGGCAACCAAGACTGTGGTGTATCTAAACTCTCAAGGTTTCATTGTCACTCCCCTTTTCCTCACTGCTTCATTCACCATTACCCATTAGCTAACATTCATTAGGAATACAAAAGTACATATAATGATCTATCACAAAAAAATAAAAGTGCCACAAAAAAGTCATATCTACTAGTAATAGTTTTGCCCATTATCTTTACCTCGGCTTATATACAGTATTAGTACTGGTATTCATGAATTATATTTCACCAACTATATTATTGTTTTTTGGGTGTCCACCAAGTGCCCATTATATGCCTTTACCTGTAAGGTTGGCTACATCAGTTGTTCAAAAATGGGTTTCAACAATTTTAAAACATATTTGCAAACTTGTTACAAGATTGGCAAGATGCACTTTGGAAGAGATGCAGCCATCCATACATATAGTTCCTTTACCTGTTTTAGCTGTAAAACCTAATTGTCCAAGAATGTTGCACTTTTTTTTTTACCTCATTTTGCTCTACTTTATTATCACTGTTATCTTTGTGCTTGGGGATCAACTGCAGCAACACACCTAAAGCCAATAATAACCCAACAAAAAGCCGCAGTAAGAATAATCACTAAATCCCATCCCTGGCAACACACCCCCCCACTCTTCTTAGATCTAAACTTACTCCCTGTTCAGTACATCCACACTTATTACTGTGCACTCTACATCTACAGGACCTTAAACTCCAATATCAACCTTGACCTAAAACGCTTTCTTGATAGTTGTGACAGAACCCACAGGCTTAACACCAGACACAAACATCTCTACGACATTCCCCGTGTCCGACTAAACCTTTACAAAAATTCAATGTATGTCAAAGGCCCTAAAATCTGGAACACCCTACCTGAGAACTCTAGAACTGCAGACACATTCATCACCTTCAAAACTACCATTAGAAAACATCTTATCTCCCTGATACACCCCGTCAACTAACTACACGAATACCACCTGGTGGTTCACACTTACACTCACTCACCCATTTGACCATATACAGAAATATTAATCTCAATCTTAAAATAATGAATCCTGTGATACTCCAATACTGAAACTATGTACTGTGCCAAAACAAAAGCATTCACATTGCTAAACTCACAAACTAGTATTTAGTCACTTAGCCATAATACCAACTTACCTCATAATTTGTAATATTTTAAAATTAAGATTTAAACTAAGTCTGCCCGAAAAGCTTAGCCATGCTAGGTGTTCTAGTGGTACACTCTGTAATCATCTTACAATGTGAATAACATATGGGGGGAAAAATGAGGTTGTGTTCTTGACACCTTATATTGTACATGTCATTACTTGATATAGAAATGCCTCTGGGCATGTAGATGTTATGGGCAATCAAAATACATTATGGAGGTTCAACTTAGAATAACCCAATAAAACCAAACATATGACTGTATAACTAAAAAGGTTATACCAAAAAATTTTATTACCCAAAGTTTTGATGTTGAGTCAAACAAGAGTATGTAAATATAAAAAATAACAAAACAATTTTTCTTACTATACGTACTTTAAATTCTGGTTGGTAATGCTGTTGACCTTCATGGCAATGATAAGGGTTGCTGTGGCCCTACTTGGGCTAGGTGGATGGGTACGGTTCATGGTTTGAGTTCGATGCAGAGTTATTACTTGCTGGAGTCCTCGGATAGTGCCATGCATCTCTTCTGTGTTTTACCCTGCATTACTTTGTACAGTTGATGATAGAGAATCTTTACTTGGCTCAGAATCTACTTCTAGATGTGTCAGGGAGGTTTTCTTCAAGTAAAAAATCTTTTAAGTTTACTAATAACTTTCATCATCTCATGAATGTCTTAGTGTTAAATGTTTAAGCTCAGGTTCTTCTCCCTCATCCTCTTATCTGCCTCTCCCTTCTATCTGGGACTTGAGCTCCACCAACGTTTCCTCTGGAAGTAGTATAGCGATGCTGACAAGTAGGTAAACATGTATGCACTGATCAAGGCATTTACCTCTTCAGTTTTAATACAGACACACCTTAGAAATGAGTATAACCTGGAGAGGGTTTTGGGGATCAACACCCCCACCTCCCAGTCTGCGACCAATGTTACCTTGCTCACACACTAACAGCACAACATCAAGCTGTAAAAACTACTTGTCCTCACTCACCCTGGTCTTAAATGATCACAGAAGTCTGTTGGGTACTCAATTCCCAAGCACTCAAAACCTACTCTGCACTTCCCTCCACCCTTTCCTGGAATAACCTCTACTCCTCTCCACCAGATTTTTACACCTTGGTCATCCTATTTTGCTCCATCCTCTTTATATACCCAAACCACTCCAACAACCCCTCCTCAGCCTTCTGAATAATACCTTTCTAATCAGTCCTCTAATTTCTATGCTCTTAATTCTCCACCTAATATTCAATCTAGCTAGCTAGTTTTGGGATTGGCTTTCCATGGGTTCAATATCAATCTGTTCTGAGAGTTGTTTACAATTTGGTTATTATGGTTTTGAGTCCTTCACACCACTCATTACTCTCAAGCTCTCAAACTTGACTTTTCTAGTGTCTAGCTGCCTGCTTAAGTGTTGTTGCCACTGTTCCCTGGTACATCTCCATTGTTGCATCCACAGATAAACTTAATTTCCACAGATACCTCAACACCTACCTTTTTTCCTCCCTCTTCTACTCTATGGTTTACCATGTCTTTTTTAGACCCATCTGCTGACTGTTTAGCCTGTAAAGATCAGATAGTTTGTTCATGAAGTGCTTTAATTCAAATTATTCACTAATAACTCAAAACTTTGTGGATTCCAAAACCTATCAGTTAAAAATCTAGTTGTTGAACAGTTATATTATGAATTAGGTACCTAGAAACACAATACCGAGAAACAATTAACCAGAGGGTTAGCCACCCAGGATAACCCAAGAAAGTCGGTGTGTCATCGAAGACTGTAACTTATTTCCATTGGGGTCCTTAATCTTGTCTCCCAGGATGCGACCCACACCAATCGACTAACACCCAGGTGAACATGAAAAAATGTCTGGAACTTGTGCTCATATTGGTGAATTGAAGGCCAGCAAAGGTTAGTTTGAGAGATTTAAGAATCATAGTGGCATACACAGTGTGATAAGGCCTGTTCTGTTAGAAAATGCCAAACAGAACCTACATTACTCAGGAGGAAAAGGCACTCCCAGGACAGTGTCTCATCACTACATCTTCAATAATGGTAAGTGTCATTTATTCTTCATTTAGTAGAGTAGTACATGCACAATATACTATATTGTGCATGTACTACTCTACTATTGTGCATGTATCCTTTTTGTGTGTAGGAAAATGTATATTTCATGTGGTAAGTTTTTTTATCATACTTTTGGGTGTCTTGAACGGATTAATTTGATTTCCATTATTAATTCAACCTACGATCATTTAGTCTTACGATGGGCTCTCAGGAACGGATTAATATTGTAAGTCGGGGGTCCATTGTACTTAGATTTGTATACTGGTCAGAGAGCTGGTTGTAAGTCCGAGTGGTCATTAAACGGGTAGGTTGTTAAGTGAGGAGTGTCTATATGTTGTAAAGCTCGAATAGGTAACTAAATATAACCATACATATGTATGTTGTAGAGCTCAGATAAGTAACTGATACCTAGATAAGGGAGGGGATTCAATTATTCATTCTCAAACAGTATACAAGCACATGATACATAAAAATACCTTTCAACACAGCCCCAAGTGCAGATGTGAAATCACAAAGAAGCATAAATTTCAGAATGTGAAAGGTAGGTAAAGAATAGATTTATCTTACAAAACTTCATTTTATGGCTTTCATGAGGATGTTAACATGGCTCTTACATGACTGAAAAACTGACCTGTGCATTATATTTATTATTATTATTCTTATTACTACTATATTTATGAGCAGAAAGTAATAAACCTGTATAGATCAATAGCATTACAATGGCTGCCTAATGACTGTAATAATGAGGAGTGATAACTGAAGCTATAAATCTTACTAATGTCAGTTATGATTGTGTTACTTATAAGAATCATGAAGGTCTTGGAAATGAACAAGATAATAGAGGAAGAGTATCTTTTATATTAAAACTGCATACAGGATTTTAACTTGAGAATTACAGTTTTTACCTGACACAGATGCAATCCCTAATGATGAATGACAGCAATTACAATTAAAAATAGTGATGAGAGAGGCTTACAAGGTGGGCTAAGTGTTACAAATCCCTCAAGCTTGTAAATATTTCCTTACCTGTCAAGATTTTCTTTATTTTACTCCAACTACATTCTCTCCCGGTATGGCTTCTCCTTATGTACCAATTATATTTAGAGAGAAAACAAGTGAGAGGAAGGGAAAGTGAGTGAGTGAGTGAGAGAGAGAGAGAGAGGAGGAAGAAAAAGAGGGTGAGAGAGCTGATGGTCAAAGAAGGTTTAGGGAGAGAACTGGCAAGAGGTGACAGGGGTCTGCAAGAATGGGTGAGCAATAAGAAGGCTAAGGGAGAGAGAGGGGACGGAGGAAGGGAAATAAGTAAAAGGCAAGAGACAAAAACTGAGTATTAATATTTTAAAATAAGTGTGATTTGAGATGATTAAATGGTGAGATGTCTCATCTTTGTGTTAGTTATTGCTTGTGGTACTTCCCTCCACCAAGAGCTAGGGTGTTCGAGAGAGGGGTGGGATTAAATTATGGGGAATCAAATACAAAATGGGAATTGACACAGTTGCTTTTTGCTGATGATACTGTGCTTATGGGAGATTCTAAAGAAAAATTGCATAGTGGATGAGTTTGGGAGTGTGTATAAAGGTAGAAAGTTGAAAGTGAACATAGAAAAGGTAAAGGTAATGAGGGTATCAAATGATTTAGATAAAAATTGGATATCAAATTGGGGAGGAGGAGGAATATGGAAGAAGTGAATGTTTTCAGATACTTGGGAGTTGATGTGTCGGCGGATGGATTTATGAAGGATGAGGTTAATCATAGAATTGACGAGGGGAAAAAAGGTGAGTGGTGCATTGAGGTATATGTGGAGACAAGAAACGTTATCTATGGAGGTAAAGAAGGGAATGTATGAAAGTATAGTAGTACCAACACTTGTATATGGGTGTGAAGCTTGGGTTGTGAATGCAGCAGCGAGGAGGCGGTTGGAGGCAGTGGAGATGTCCTGTCTAAGGGCAATGTGTGGTGTAAATATTATGCAGAAAATTCGGAGTGTGGAAATTAGGAGAAGGTGTGGAGTTAATAAAAGTATTAGTCAGAGGGCTGAAGAGGGGTTGTTGAGGTGGTTTGGTCATTTAGAGAGAATGGATCAAAGTAGAATGACATGGAGAGCATTTATATCTGTAGGGGAAGGAAGGCAGGGTAGGGGTCGTCCTCGAAAAGGTTGGAAGGAAGGGGTATGGGAGGTTTTGTGGGCAAGGGGCTTGGACTTCCAGCAGGCGTGCATGAGCGTGTTCGATAGGAGTGAATGGAGATGAATGGTATTTGGGACCTGACGGTCTGTTGCAGTGTGAGCAGGGTAACATTTAGTGAAGGGATTCAGGGAAACCGGTTATTTTTATATAGCCAGACTCGAGTCCTGGAAATGGGAAGTACAATGCCTGCACTCTAAAGGATGGGTTTCGGGATATTAGCAGTTTGGAGGGATATGTTGTTTATCCTTATATGTATATGCTTCTAAACTATTGTGTTCTGAGCACCTCTGCAAAAACAGTGATTATGTGAGTGAGGTGAAAGTGTTGAATGATGATGAAAGTATTTTCTTTTTGGGGATTTTCTTTTTGGGTCACCCTGCCTCAGTGGGAGATGGCTAACTTTTTAAATATATATATATATACATATATATACATATATATACATATATATATATATATATATATATACATATACATATATATATATATATATACATATACATATATAAATATATATATATATATATATACAGTGGACCCCCGCATAACGATGGCATCACATAGCGATTTTTCCGCATACCGATTACTTTTATCGCAAAATTTTTGCCGCGCATACCGATTAAAAACCCGCTTACCGATTTTCGTCCGAGACGCGTCCAATGTGCCCTCAGCCAGCCTCACATGTGCCGGCCGTCCCATTGTTTACCAGCCAGCCTCCGCGGTAACATCCAAGCATACACTCGGAATATTTCGTATTATTACAGTGTTTTCGGTGCTGTTTCTGGAAAATAAGTGACCATGGGCCCCAAGAAAGCTTCTAGTGCCAACCCTGTGGTAAAAAGGGTGAGAATTAGTATGGAAATTAAGAAAGATTTTGAAGGGTTTGGGGCTAACCCTGAGAAGCCTATGCCAGTTGTGGAATCCATTGTGCCTACTTCAAAGATTAAGGAAATGTGTGCACAGTGGGTTGAACTGCAAACCTTTATAGATGAAAATCACCCTGACACAGCTGTTGCAAGCCGTGCTGGTGACTATTTCAATGACAATGTTGTGGCCCATTTTAGACAAATCGTAAAGGAACGGGAGGTACAGAGCTCTATGGACAGATTTGTTGTGCGACAGAGGTCCAGTGACTCTCAAGCTGGTCCTAGTGGCATTAAAAGAAGAAGGGAAGTAACCCCGGAAAAGGACTTGCTACCTCAAGTCGTAATGGAAGGGGATTCCCCTTCTAAACAGTAAGAAGATAATGCTCTCCCCTCCTCCCATCCCATCAATCATCACCAGATCTTCAATAAAAGTAAGTGTCATTTAATTGTGCATGCCTTTTTCAGTTTGTGTGTATTAAAATTAACATTTCATGTGGTAAAAAAAATTTTTTTTCATACTTTTGGGTGTCTTGCACGGATTAATTTGATTTCCATTATTTCTTATGGGGAAAATTCATTCGCATAACGATTATTTCGCATAACGATGAGCCCTCTTGCACGGATTAAAATCGTTAACCGGGGGTCCACTGTATATATATATATATATATATATATACACATATACATATATATGTATAATGTATATATATATATCCTTGTGGAACATTTTTGTTTACAGGAATTAAGGGAGGTGATTATAACCTTAAGGATTAGCTGGTAGCAAGACTTTGCTCAGCTTGTCATCTCATCACTTTTACTATATTTGTAATCATCTCATGTTACTTCAGTTTTACATGTTGCTCTCACTTGCCCTCTTTTCCTTGCCTATTTGCTTGACAACACTATCATCAGCCTTCTATTTCACTGGAATCCTAAAAAACCATGGAAGTCTCATTGTGTGATTACTTTTTCAGTCTTTACTGAGTGACTGACTGAGTTGCTCACAACTTCTGTTGAAAGAACAGTGGTTACAGAGCTGCAAACAGGGAAGCTTCACACTTCTGAAATGGTCATAATATTAACTATTGGTGGTTAAACAGTTTTCTGCCTTTCTATTGATAGTTAAATAAGTTTTCTGCCTTTCCTTTGTCTTCAAAATAAGTTTACCAGTACTTACCAAGAGATAAAAGGACAATTCTGGCATTCTTTCTTTGAATGTAGTGTTACAGCATACATCTCTTATTATTACAATAATGAAGAATTGTGCTCTATAATTACTGACCAGGGAGGGGCAATGAGCAAGACAATTATGATAATATAAATCATTAAAAAATATATACGTACTGCAAAGCTAATGTCAACATAATTGCTGTTATTTCATTTCTATATTTAAGTATGCTGTAACTACAACATATAGTGTATATCCCATTCTAAAAGGGCATGATGACATACCTACATGCTCAATTACCCAAAGTCCTTAGATTCTCTTGACTATATCAAACATTAAAGTTATAGCCACTACAAAAATGGACACGCATTTTCTAGATGCGAGATATCCACATAATTCTCATAATAAACATTCTTGTTTCAACCATAAAAAGGAATGACTATTGATAATTTATTAATACTATCATAAAATAGCATGTGAAGTCACAGTATGCTACTATTTAACCATAACACAAAGCAAATTTGTGTTGAAAGCTCATAATATATCCAATTTGTGCTGTGTTGAATATTACACTCTGCCCAGGCAACCAGAAAGTATGCAAGGCTAGTTAGTAAAGATTGCAGGAAGGGACTTGTTTGGAGGCCTACAGGGAGTATATGTTAAGGTATGCATATACAGTACCTCTGTGTACATTGGACATTAATACATCATATACCTATACAAGGCTTTCAACCCTAAGCAGTTAGAAAAAACTGATCTCCAGATGAACACCAAAAACAAGCTGGCAGTTATGAGATTTAATTACTATTTATGTACAAAATTATGTAAAGCACTGTTGGGACACTAAAATCACACAATAAGTATTGTTGTATTGGGCAGCTGAGTAACCGGAAGATATGTTATGCTTGACAATTGTCCTCCTTAATAGAGGTTCCCTGATGCCAGTGAGGGACTCTTGATCCAAGGAATTAGACATGATTTCCCTTTCCTTGTGTCAAACCTTATTGCCTCCCATTTTCCTAGTGCTGTATGATCCCTTTGGGTGTAGCGCTCCCGCCATGAATATATTAATACAGTATATGGTAATCACCACATAATCTTTAGGCACACAATACACCAGTCTGATTTGTCATAACACTATCATAAAATACTTTGTAATGGACTCTGTATAATGACCCACAGGAACAATATATTACAAGTGGCATCACATCTCTGCTCAGTTACACAGAACCTTGCTCTATTCCAGTTTTGCTTTGTAGCATAATCCAAGCCTAAAGTAAAATCTCTATACATACAAGGTATGATTTAAAAGTTTTATAACTTGCCTTATGATGCATATACCATAGTTTAGGGTTGCTGGCAGAACCATCAAAGTAGTAATCTTGGGAATCTAAACACTTGTGCCAGCATTCCTGCAGCAAATTGTAGTATCTAAAATTTTTAAGTATTTTTTTGAGCAGCTTAGAGCACAGTAAAGCTTCTAGTAGACCTCCATTTAATGAATTTTTGCAATTACGGACAAAAATTGGCAAGGCAAACGCTGGAATCATCGGACAAAATGGAAAAAAGTCCCCAATTCCAAATTTTGTTCATAGCAATGGTGTCTTTTTGTCTTCTGAACCAGGTCTGATGACTCCAGTGTTTGTCTAGAACGAGCCAGAGTGGCAACATCCAAGACCTGTCTGTTTTCATTGAGTCATAGGTCGGCCACACTTTTTTTTTTTTTTTTTTTTATGTTCATTCATACACTCGTCATTCAGTCTTCATTGTTTAATGGATTTGCAGTATTTTGTTTGACTTTATTAACATATTCAGCAATGTGCAATTAACAATTGCTTCTAAAGCAAGCGGTGATACCAAGAGGAAACGTGCGGTTCTCAGTGTTAAACAGAAACTCAAACTAATAAACAAAGTTAAGTCTAACATCTTGGCATGGGTATGTGAGGCATAAGGTGTTAAGAAACTGTCTGCTGTCCACAGAAGCAAGGACAAACCTACAGACTATGCTCTGAAGTTTAGTGTAATAATGTTGGTATTATTATTATTATAATCAAAAAGAAGCACTAAGCCACAAGGGCTATACAGCGCTGCTTATAATGTTGGTAGAATTGCTGACAGTATATTAGGTAAAAGGACACAAGTACAATTAATGCAACATTTTATTGTAGCAACATTTTGCTCCCCAGGAGCTTTGTCAAGCCATAATGGCTTGACAAAGCCACAATAAAATGTCACATTAGTTGCACTTGTGTCCTTTTACCTAACAAGTTTAGTGAAGATGTTAGACATAAAGGTTAAACAGTTGATCCTAGAAAAACGTGAAAATGGCCCGCAATAAAAAGTTTGTAGTGCATAATTAGTATGTTTAATAAAGTTCTGCTGGTGTTAATGTTTGTGGTGCTGATCTTCACTGCTGCTCATACGCTAGCATAGCATATAAACATGAAACATACCCATCTACATTTCTATTACAAGAGCTTTACATATTCTGCCTCAGAATAAGAATTATTCATCCAGAGTTGCCACTATCAATCACAGCAGTTTACACATCTCTCCACCATGGAAAAAAAGGTAAGTAAAATTACTTCAAATTATATACTATAAAATTACTATATAGTACTGTAGCATTACAGGTTACAATACTCTTAGTGTCCAGTTATCTTCTGTGGACCAAGTCTGTTGATTGAGAACGTTGTCCATTCATGTTGTGATTGTGGAAAAAGTTATTTCATAATTTGGAAATTATAAACAGTCGGCAATATCGTATCCCCCGTCCTTTAATTAGAGGGTTCACTGTATTTGTATCAATTGTTTGTATAGATTATTCTCAAATTTGTAGTACTTTTATGATTTAATTGACAGTAAAACAAAATAGCCAGCAAGAATGAAGACCTTGAAACAGAATGTAATAGATTAAGGTAGGAACATCCAGCTAACCACACCAACATAAATTTTATAAGTTACAGATGCAATGTTTGTTGCTTTCTTGTTGACCATGAAGGAACTATGTATTGCCAACTTTATCTAACATATGCAACATTTAATGATATTAACATGAAAATTTCCAACGCAAAGCAAATACGTACATTGAAAGACATTCCTGAATTCTGTAGCATTACTTTCATGTCTTGTCACAATGCATGTACAAGTATGCACATAAATATTCTTTTAGCAGATAGCAGACTATTTGTCTGACAGCTTCAGGAAGTGCCAGGGGAACTCTTGCATGCAAAATTGTGCCTCTTGTCATACTACCTGAGACAAAAGATTGGCTACATAATTGTGATATCATTCTTTAATGACCGGCCTGGTAAGTCACCAGACTTAAATCCAATAGAGATAATGTGAAACCTTATCAAGTGAAAGTTTTGATATACGTACAGACATGTATTCTATCCCCAAACTCTCAAGTGCCACTGAGCATGTGTGGAAGGATAGTGACTCTTACATCCATCCTCCATAATGCAGCCTTATCACTGCCTAGAATATGTAAGGTGTGCATCAAGAAATACTTGGTTATGTTAGTAACCCACACATATGTCAGTATTTTATTTTTAAAACATATTATGGTGTGTGTCCTCATAATCTGCATGCATATTTATGATAGTTACTGTACACTGCAATTTTTTTGGCTTATTAAAATATCAAGAGCTTTCCCCTGCGTATACCCCACCGTAAATATTTTATGTCCTTTATGCTGACCATGGCTACTAAATGCAAAAATGCTAGCAAAAGTGTTTGGACTCCTAAATTACTAAGTGATCCCTAATAAGTACCTCCTGGAGCTCAAATAACAAAATTTAACATGAAAATTCAAACTTTAAAATGTTGTGGATATAATACTGCAATCTGAAAACCCAGGATTAACGAGAGTTTGAACTTGCTTCTGTCAGAGCATGAAGTGAATGTTAGCAAAGGAAAAGCTGATAAAACCAGAATGTTGTGGTTTAAACATTCTTATCCATGGCACAGAGGTAACATGTCTCTCTCTCACATTGAGGCATTAGCATTCCTTAACTTGTATAAGGTTACATTCACAATATTGTTAAAATTCAGAGTGCACTGACAGCATCAGAGTTGCCAGGTGTCTATAAAAGGTTATTTGGATACCACTTTGGACCTATCACAACCTGGTTTCTTAAGTAAGAATTAGGGATTTCAGTGTTCTTATTTTACTGTTGCATGGGAGTTATATTTACACCTGTTACTCTGATTTGAAAGTTCAAGCCTAAAATATTGATTTTCTTGACTTCATGTTCTACAATATTTGGATTACCATTTATATAGGCTAACTCTTCATCACCTGTACAATCAAATTACCTAGTGGTATATACCTTCATCCAAAACTATTACAATGTGTTGAAAAGAAATACTACAAGTACTCTTGTTAATTCACAATATGAGTTGCTGTACACTCACTGTGACAAAGTTGTTACTTGCCTCAAGTAGACACTGACCCTTATATCACTGGGACAACTTACACACTACAAATAATACACCTGAGCATTGTTCCGACCATGACATTTTAACCCTTAAACTGTCCAAATGTAGATGTACGTTTTTTCAACATTTGAAAGTATGTAAAAAAAGTAGATCTTTTTTTTTTTTTTTACATTTGAAAACGTGTAAAAAAACTTTGATCTACGTTTTTTTGTTTTTTTTTTTTGTTTGTTATAGTATTTGAAAATATGTAAAAAAAAAAGTAGATCTACTTTTGGAGCACTACGCATGTGAACGTAGATCTGCTTGGACAGTTTAAGGGTTAAGGTAATCCTTGGTTAACGATACACATGTTGTACTCCACAAACCGAGTGTATTTCAAAATGTCGTATGGAACACATTTTCCCCTATATTCTCATTATATAACTAGAGATGTATTACCAAAAAGAGTAATATGATGTACTATACATTGCCATATGATGTGCTGACTCACAAAGTCAGCACATTATGGCACTTTAGAAACAATGACTTACTGAGTTGTTCTTCTGACATGTTTAAGTAAAATATTTACATTTGTAGTTTAACTCTCCCTTTAAATATCACTCTAAACTGGTTGATATTAACATTCATAAAGAATGAACGGAAAGAAATCAATTTTGAACATGGGAAATCGAGTTATCGTATTTTGAATGAAATTCTATGGTTGATTTTCAGTATGTCTTGCACCAAGTTGGAAAACAAAAATGTACATGTCATATTGAATACATTAAACATGTTTATTACTATTTGTTGATCAAAAATGAACAGTATCACATATAAAATATTGGGTAAATATTCTTGGCAAAACAAGTGTAGAACATTATGATTCACAAATAAGTTTAATTCTCCTATGTGGAGGTTTTTTTGTGTATTGTTCCAGCCACAGTATTGTGCTTTTTTTTTTATTCTTCAGATTATGACTTTGTAATGCATCTCTCATTATAAGATGGATGTTTATGGGATAGCACGTTCAAAGTGCTGAACAATCGACTTGCGGTGAATTTTCAGGAACACAATAATGTTGTAATTGGGGAGTCCTACTATACCACTAGTTAACAATAATTAACTCTTCCTCGAATTGTTTGCACCACTACAATTTTGATTACTTTTCATGAAGATTTCCTATGGCAGTGTTGACGTGTACTTGGCTCTGTGAAGACCTGTTTGCGCGCTCTCTAGAATTGAAGCAAGATGCCCTCCATCGAGCAACTTTACCAACAGCTTAAGGAAGAATTGAGGTTGGCGAATTTGGAAATTCGGCGATTGACCGAGGAGAACAAGAAGATTCGTAGTAGTCCTCCTGTTTTGAGTCCTCAGGTCAAGAAGGGAAACTGGTCAGTGGCTGGACAGCAGGGAAAGAAGTTGACGATCAAGAAGACGAATGGAAAGGTAGAAACGATGAAGAAGAAAGAGACTGCCGTGGAAACTGTTGTGGAAACATCCAATACATTCTCAGTGCTACCCGACGAATGTGAGTTGACTACTGGGAACGACACGACGAAAGACATTAAGGAAGGTAAGAATATTGTTGTTGTTGGGGATAGCCAAGTTAGGTATATGGATAGGGCGTTCTGCTTGAAGGACAGGAGTAGGAGACAGAGAGTTTGCTTTCCTGGGGCTGGGATGGAGGATATTGTTAGCCGTCTGGATGACATCATGAGAGGTAATGGGAGCAATCCTATTATCTGTCTCAGTGCTGGAGGCAACGATGTTGGCAGACGTAGGAGTGAGGACCTGATTAGCAGGTATAGGTCAGCAATAGAAATAATTAGAAGTAAGGGTGGGAACCCTCTCATATGTGGTATTTTGCCAAGGAGGGGAGTTGGAAGTGAATGGTTGTCCAGGGCAATTGGTGTCAATTGCTGGCTGGACAAATACTGTAAGGAAAATGCGGTAACATTCATTGACAACTGGGACCTCTTCTATGGCAGAAATGACATGTATGCTAGGGATGGGGTTCACTTATCTAGGTGTGGGGTGGGAGCACTGGCAACTGCAGTGGAGGGAGCAGTTAGGACTTTAAACTAGGAATAGTTAGTGGTATGGGTTTTGGCAGGAAAACAGTGAAGTCCCAGTGTAGTAATATTACGAGTTCTAGGGGAACTAGTAATAATAAGAACGAGATAGATATTGAAAAGCCAGGGACCTTGGGTGATAAAGACGGTAATAGGTTTAGTAGAAAAATAGAAATGAGCAGGAAGGGTAAAGAGAAAGGAGAGTCTTTCAATGTTTATTATGCTAATTGCCGTAGTGCTAGGAATAAGATGGACGAGTTGAGATTAGTTGCTAGTGTAGGTAACATTGATGTATTTGCCTTAACTGAGACGTGGTTTAATTCAAAAAGTCGGGACATGCCTGCGGAATGTCATATTCAGGGTTTTAAATTGTTCCAAGAAGATAGAAGTATTGGGAGGGGGGGTGGGGTGGCATTGTACGTCCGAGATCGCTTGAACTGTTGCATAAAAACGGGTATTAAGTCTGAAGTAACACATACAGAGTCTGTTTGGATAGAATTTTCAGAGGGGCATGAAAAACTGATTTTAGGAGTGATATACCGTCCCCCTAACTTAGATAGGGACCAAGGGAAACTACTATGGGAGGAAATTGTTAAGGCCACAAGGCACGATAATGTAGTAATTCTAGGAGACTTTAACTTTAGTCATGTTGATTGGAATTTCTTGACTGGGAATTTAGAATCGTACGACTTCTTAGAAGTATTTCAGGATTGTTTTTTGAAGCAGTTTGTGACAGAACCTACAAGGGGAAATAACCTGCTTGACTTAGTTATGGCAAACAATGAATCCCTTGTTAATAATTTAGAAATTTCAGAGGAACTGGGTGCTAGCGACCACAAATCAATTACATTTAGCATTGAATGGAAGTACGATAGTAGCGATAACTCAGTAACAGTCCCAGATTTTCGCTTAGCAGATTACGATGGGCTTAAAGAACACTTATCATCTGTTGACTGGGGTAACGAAGAGAGCTATCAATATGACAGTTTTCTGAACACTATACATGCTGCTCAAAGAGCGTTTATCCCATATAAAGAAATTAGATCAAATAGAAATGACCCAAAATGGATGAATAATAGGCTCAAATATCTACTAGGGCATAAGAAAGGAATTTATAGGCGTATCAAAAGAGGTGAGGGTCATCTTATGAATCAGTATATTGACATTAAGAGGGACATTAAAAAGGGGATAAGAAAAGCTAAAAGGGACTATGAAATTAAAGTTGCTAGGGATTCTAAAACTAACCCAAAAAGTTTTTTCCAGGTCTATAGAACAAAAGTTAGAGATAAGATAGGTCCCCTTAAAAATAACTATGGGCACCTTACTGACAATGAGAATGAAATGTGCTTGATTTTAAATAATTATTTTCTCTCAGTTTTTACACAGGAAGACACTAACAATATTCCAGTAATTAATTTTTACAGTGGGCTAGAAGAAGATAAATTATGTAACATCACAGTCACTAGTGAGATGGTTGTGAGGCAGATAGACAGACTGAAGCAAAATAAGTCGCCGGGTCCTGATGAGGTTTTTTCAAGGGTTCTTAAGGAATGCAAAATGGAACTCTGTGAACCATTAACTAATATTTTTAATTTATCTCTTCAAACAGGTGTAGTGTCTGATATGTGGAAGATGGCTAATGTAACTCCTATTTTTAAAACAGGGGACAAGTCGTTACCGTCAAATTACCGCCCAATAAGCCTGACCTCAATTGTAGGCAAATTACTAGAGTCAATTATAGCTGAGATTATAAGAAGCCATCTCGATAAGCATAGCTTGATTAATGATACTCAGCATGGATTCACAAGAGGCCGGTCTTGTCTAACTAATTTATTAACTTTCTTCAGTAAAGCTTTTGAGGCTGTTGACCACAATAAAGAATTTGATATTATTTACTTAGATTTTAGTAAGGCTTTTGATAGAGTTCCGCACCATAGACTGTTAAAGAAAGTGGCAGCCCATGGCATTGGGGGAAAAGTGCTCTCGTGGATCGAGTCATGGCTCACTGACAGGAAGCAGAGAGTGTCCATAAATGGGGTTAAATCCGAGTGGGGATCTGTAACAAGTGGCGTTCCACAGGGATCAGTCTTGGGCCCGTTGTTGTTTATAATATATATCAATGATCTTGATGAGGGAATTACTAGTGATATGAGCAAATTCGCCGATGACACAAAGATAGGTAGGATAATTGATTCAAACGTAGATGTTAGGGAACTTCAGGAGGACTTAAACAAACTCTATTCTTGGTCAGAAAAGTGGCAGATGCAGTTCAATGTAGATAAGTGCAAGGTTCTGAAGCTTGGGAGTGCCCATAACCCTAGTACTTATAAATTAAATGATGTAGAACTTAGCCATACAGATTGCGAAAAGGACTTGGGGGTTATGGTGAGCAGCAACCTTAAACCAAGACAGCAATGCCTAAGCGTACGTAATAAGGCAAATAGATTACTGGGATTTATATCAAGAAGTGTAAGCAACAGAAGTCCAGAGGTCATACTGCAGCTTTATACATCATTAGTAAGGCCTCACCTTGATTATGCAGCTCAGTTCTGGTCTCCGTATTACAAAATGGACATAAATTCGTTAGAAAACATTCAGCGTAGGATGACTAAATTAATACATAGCATCAGAAATCTTCCTTATGAAGAAAGATTGAAGACTCTTAAGTTACATTCACTTGTTAGACGAAGAATGAGGGGAGACCTGATCGAAGTGTATAAGTGGAAGATAGGTATTAATAAAGGGGATATTAATAAGGTCTTGAGGATGTCTCTCCAAGAGAGAACCCGCAGTAATGGATTTAAATTAGATAAGTTTAGATTTAGAAAGGACATAGGAAAGTATTGGTTTGGAAATAGGGTAGTTGATGAGTGGAACAGTCTACCTAGTTGGGTTATTGAGGCTAGGACTTTGGGTAGTTTCAAATCTAGGTTGGATAAGTACATGAGTGGGAAGGGTTGGATTTGAGTGGGACTTTCACATCAGAGCTTATTTCTTGGGTAGCATTGAAAATTGGGTTGGGTAAATGTTTTGTTAGTGGGATGAATTGTAAAGGACCTGCCTAGTATGGGCCAGCAGGCCTCCTGCAGTGTTCCTCCTTTCTTATGTTCTTATGTAAATACACAACCACCATGTGAAGTTATGGTTCAGTACTTACAACTTGGAATAATAAACCAGCCACAATGTTTTAAAAAATGTGCTTATTTACTGGAACACACAAATATTTAAATAAAAATTTATGGAATTCTAACATATCCATTACTGCAGTAATATTTGAGAAAATATGACCTCTTGACTTTCAGTATAGAGCTCATGACTCAAAATCAAAGAGCCAGAGAATTTTCTTTTTAACATGCATAATGAACTTACAACACTAAATAAACTTTTTTTTTAATAATTTTTAGTAGAATTTTAATACTAATGCTAGTAGAGCAAAATTTATGAAATACATTACATGAACTTCCTGCTCCACAGAAACCCCTCAGTGGAGGTTCCTTGATGCAACTACTCTTTGATCCATCTGGATGTCCTCTTCCTTGGATCAAACCTGATTGCTCCATTCCTTCAGGTGCTCTATGACCTCTAGGGGTTTAATGTTTCCCACTAAATATTAATGCTCCACAGAAAGGTAAGATGAGCAGTTATTTAAAAAATACAGTATGTACTTTATAATCTTGCAGTCCTCTGGTTTAGCACTTTCTATTGCAAGTTGACTGCATTTGTGTGTGCCAGCAGAATTTGCATGGTATGATACTCCTTAAAACAGGTTCCTTATGTTGATAAGAGGGGCTCTTTATCTAGGGAATTGGATCTGACCTTCCTTTGGATTGAACCTGACTGCCTCTCATTCCACCAGGTGCTGTATGACCCCCCTTCCCCTCATAATAGTCCATGCACAATATTATTATAATCAAAAAGAAGCGCGAAGCCACAAGGGCTATACAGCGCTGCAGGGTAGGGAAGGAAGCGAGGGTATTGGGCGGCAGAAGGGAGGAAGGATGATCAGTAGGTTACAGAAAACAGCGGGGCAGGGGATAGTACGGGGGTAGAGGGTAGCAAGAGATTGAGGTAGAAAGGGCTGAAGGTATCAGAATTTGTGAAGTAAGTCAGTTGTTGTCAAAAAGTCAGTGAGAGAGTCCGGATGAAAGGTGGGTCCATCAGCGAGAAGGGAAGGTAAAGAGAGAGCAGTGGAGCGAAGACAATGGCGGAGGTAAATTCTGCGTGCTCGTTGATAAAGTGGGCAGTCCAACAGAATGTGGCTGACTGATAATGGAGAGTGGCAATTCTCAGAGAGGAGCAGGGCGCCTCACCATGAGATATCCATGAGTAAGACGAGTATGGCCAATGCGAAGACGGGAGAGAGTAGTCTCCCAACCTCGACACTGGTGATAAGAAGACTGCCAGTAACCTATACTCGGTTTAATAGATTGAAGTTTGCTGCCGAGCATAGTAGACCAACGTTGTTGCCAACGGGTGTGAAGGTGGGAAGATATTGCAGCAAAATAGTCTGTAAATGGAATACCTCTATAAGAAACTGGTAGGTCATGTACTGCTGACCGCGCAGCAGTGTCTGCCTGTTCATTGCCCTGTACGTCAACATGACCAGGGACCCAACAAAAAACAATATCTTTATGCTTGGTAAAGATGCGGCGTAGCCAAAGTTAGATACGGAGGACTAAGGGGTGAGGTGTATCAAATTTTTGTATAGCCTGTAAAGCACTAAGGGAGTCTGAGACAACCACAAATGATGACACAGGCATAGATGCAATACGGATAAGTGCTGCAAGGATGGCATACAATTCAGCAGTAAAAATACTAGCCGAAGATAGTAAATGCCCTCGTATGATGCTGTCCGGAAACACTGCTGCGAATCCTACGCCGTCAGAAGACTTAGAGCCATCTGTGTACACAGCAATGGCATGAGAATGAGAGTGGAAGTGGTCAAGAAAAAGAGAGCAGGAAGCGACCGTAGACAGTTGTGCTTTTGAGCAATGGAGAGAGAAAGAACAGACTCGAACAGCTGGAACTTCCCAGGGGGGTAGGGAAAAGTGAGATGCTATATGAACATAGAAAGGTGGTAATTGAAGAGAAGACAAGAGTGAATGAAGGCGAAGAGAGAAGGGATGGAGTAAACAGGGGCGGCGAACAAATAAAGAATGTCTACTAATATCAGTGACCATTCTATAAATGGAAGGATTGCGGAGATCATGAGAGCGTACATAGTAGCGAAGGCAATGGGCATCACGGTGATTGGATAAGGATGGAACGTTCGCTTCTGCATAGAGGCTCTCAACAGGGGAAGAGTGAAAAGCACCGAGGCATAAACGTAATCCTTGGTGATGAATGGGGTTAAGGCTAGAGAGAGTAGCAGGAGATGCGGCTGAATAGATCTGGTCACCATAATCAAGTTTCGATAAAACGAGGGTGGAATGTAGGCGAAGGAGGGTTCAACAATCAGCTCCCCATGAAAGATGAGCAAGGGTTTTAAGAAGGTTCAGCCGGCTGTGACAAGTTGCCTTCAGAGAGGTAATGTGAGGTTTCCAGAATAACCTACGGTCAAAGAGGAGGCTCAGAAACTTGACTGTATCACGTTCAGGGATATGGGAGCCATAGAGGTACAAAGGATGATCGGAGATGACAGAGCATCTAGTGAAACTAATTTGGTGGGTTTTAGTGCTGGAAAATTTAAACCCATGTGTGGTGGCCCAATTGGAAACACGGTCGACCTCATGCTGGAGAGAAACTGTAATGAGGTGACAGTCAGCGCCTGCACCGGCAATAAAGAAGTCATCAACACAGAGTGATGACCAAATATTTGATGGAAGACTAGAGGCCAAATCATTAATAGCAAGGAGAAAAAGTGTTGCGCTCAGAACACATCCCTGGGGGACACCTTCAGCCTGGATTAAGTCTGGGGAGAGCACATTATTAACCCGAACATGAAAATGTCTATCAGTTAAAAAGTTCTTAAGGAAGGATGGTAGATTGCCTCGGAGGCCTAAGGAGTGGGCTTGGGCCAAAATATTATACCTCCAAGTTGTGTCATATGCCTTCTCAAGGTCAAAAAATATGGCAATAACTGAGTAGTTATTCGCAAAGGCATTACGAACATATGTATCCAAGCCTAGTAAGGGGTCTATGGTAGAACGTCCCTTACGAAAGCCATGTTGACGAGTGGAGAGACTGTTGTCTCTAAATACCACACTAAACGTCTATTTACCAGGTGTTCCATCACTTTGCAAACTGCACTAGTAAGAGCAATGGGACGATAGTGGGAGGCTTCATGTCCCGTAGTGCCTGGTTTGCGGAAAGGGAGAACAATGGCAGATTTCCACAGCTGTGGAAGAACTCCTTGTGACCAAATAAGATTGAAATGGCATAATAGGACTGCAAGGGCTGACTGATGTAAATGTTGTAGCATACGAATATGAATGTCGTCGGGCCCAGCTGCCGATGATCGGTAAGCTGAGAGTGTTGCCTCCAGTTCTTAAAGTGTACAAGGCACATTATACTGTTCTTCTCTGAGAGAAGAAAAGTCCAAGGGTGCTAACTCTCTGGCAGACTTTGAGGAAAGAAACGAGGGGCATAGATGAAGCCCCCGAGAAATATGGACCAGATGATTGCCAATTTCATTGGCAACATCTAGTGGGTTTTCTATATCAACACCGGCAACCCGCAGAACAGGAGCCAGGTCAGGAGAATATTTACCACTCAGTTTTCGTACTTTTTTCCAGACTGCACTCACAGAGTAAGCAGAGGTGATGGTGGAGACAATCTCGCCAGCAAGTGCGTTTAGCGTAGCGGATGACACGGCGAGCGATCGCACGCTTCTGCTTAAAATCAAGAAGTCTCTCCGTGGTTCTACTGTACCGGTACCTGCCCCATGCAGCGCGTTTCAAACGTACTGCACGAGCACAAGCAGGAGACCACCAAGGCACACATCTCTGAGAATGCCTGCCCGAAGTTTAGGGTATAGAATGAGAAGCTGCGGTTAAAACGGAGGACGAGAAGAGGTGTAAAAGCTCATCAATGGTGGACAAAGAAGGAACCTCACTAAAAACAGTTAGTTGTGAGTAAAGGTTCCAGTTTGCCTGATCAAATTGCCAGCGTGGGATACGAAGAGGTGGTGAATATGATGGGGAAGTAAGAATGATTGGGAAATGATCGCTGTCATGTAAATCCAGGAGAACAGACCAGGTGAAGTCTAATGCGGCGGAGGAAGAGCAGACTGAGAGATCGATGCAAGAGAGAGTGTGAGTCCGAGGATCAAAATGGGCGTGAGTACCTGTATTTAAAACATGGAGGGGGTGGGTGGCAAGAAAGCCTCTAACTGAATGCCACGGGAATTACAGTGAGACCCCCCCAGAGGAAATGATGGGCATTAAAATCGCCAAGTAACAGAATCGGTGGCGGTAATGAAGAAACAAGAAAGGCAATATCCTGAATAGATAATGCTCGAGAAGGAGAGAGATATAAAGAACAGAGCGTATACCACCTATGCAAGTGGATACGGGCTGCTGTGTAATGCAGCGAAGTATGAACAAATAGCTGATGGTACGGAATATCAGTGCGTAGAAGAAGGGCACTTTCATTAAAGGTCCCATCAGGAAAAGGATCTGAAGAATACAATAAATTATAGCCTGAGATGGGAGAGAGAACAGCAGAGTGTAATTTTGGTTCCTGTAAGCAAACACCAACAGGGGCAAACTGGGAGAGTAACATCTGAAGCTCACCCCGATTACCCCTGAGGCCGTGTATATTCCACTGTAAATAGGCCATGATTGGCAATGATAAAGATACTTGAAATCTGGAGGTAAGGGTTCCTACGGACTAGAGGGGTTAGAAAAGTCCACATGCGGAGGCAGTGGAAAACGTTCAAGCAGCGAAGGAACGGTGCGCTGTGAAGAAAGGAGTTGCGCAGATGGAGCAGAGGAGAGAGAAAGAGTGGAAGGTGGATCAGTGTCCATTGATGGTTTGGTCTCTGCAATATATTCAGAGATTGCTTCAAGTGTTTCGGAATTCAGAGACGTCGTATGGGAGACAATATTGGAAATGGTAGGGGGAGGATGAGTAAAGATTGGAACTGTATTGGACTGTACCAAGGTAGAGGGGGGGGCAAAAGGGTGGAGGGAACTGGAGAAGCGTGGCAGGGGACAGAAGAGGCAGGAACCTGGGAGGTGGCAGAAGAGGAAGAAACTTGGGAGGGAACAGGGGAGGAAGGTACAGTACGAGGAGGAGGGTGAACCTCTACACTTGTAACTGAGCCAGTGAGAGGGGGAGAACCAGGGACAGACACAGGGAGGGTAAAATGAGGAGGTGGAAGATGGGTAGGAGGTGTTAACGGACCTTTTTTTGACTTTTGAGAAGTAGAGGGACGATTGGGAAGAGGTGTCGTACGAGGTCTCGTCGATACTGAGGCTTGTGAGAGAGAACACGAAGAAGCGAGATCAGACTGAGGCGTTGAAGTAGGGACGTCTGAGCCGAGGACAGCAAAAGGATTAGATACAGGAGTGACTATGGGAGAGGTTACCACAGAGGTGGGTGTAGAAGATGGGATACCAGAAGTGGGGGGACGTTTTGAAACACGGGAATAAGAAACACGTGGGAGTCTCCCTTGGAGGCGGAGATGAGAAACTGCCATGGCATAAGGGAGACCTTCTGTCTCTTTGAGGTAACGGATTTCCCGCTCGTTTAAATAGACTTGACAACGGCGAGAGTACGAAGGGTGAGCCTCATGACAGTTAAGGCAAGAGGGAGATCGATTGCAAGACGTATTAGAATGGTCATCGGCACCACAGACTGGGCATTCGGTGATAGATCTGCAATATTTCGCTGGATGGCCAAATCGCCAGCAATTTCTACACTGTTGTGGTGTAGGGATCACCTTTCGAACTTGTAACCGATGTCCTGCTATATAAACTGAGGATGGGAGTTCTCGGCTGTCAAAAGTTAAACGAGCCACATTGCTAGGGTATCGTCTCCGCCCGCGGGCAGGGAGAACGTAAGTGTCTACCTTGAGGATTGGGAGATCTTGGAGTTCCAGCTGTTCAAGAATGTCAGTGCCACATGTCTGGAAATTTTGTTGAACTATGGTATGGGGCAGAATGACGGTACCACTACAAGAATTGAGGGAATGATGTTTTTCAAGAGTGACAGGAACAGTATCGATATGGGAAAGACGAGAGAGAGCTCATGAGCCTGGGTAGCATTCTGTACGGTAATGTTGCGCGTACCGCTCTTAAGAGCATGAAAAGAAATATCTTTACCAACATGGCGTAGGAGAGCCTTGCCAATACTGTGGTCAGAAAGATAGGCAGTAGAGGAAGTCGGTCGTAAAGTGAAGAATTTAGTCCATTGTTCAGTCTGAAACCGAGCGTGGAAAGGTAGTGAAGGACGTGTCGATCGTTTCTGAGAAGAACGAGAAGGTGGAGAAGTATCATCAGCAGGTAATTGTCGTTGGCGTTTAGGCGTGGGACCAGAGTTGGTCCGACGTGGAACGGGTCGGCGATTTGAAAATTGCCGCACCGTAGAGGGAGAGGCTGGAAGCATAGTCAGAGGAGAGCGAAGGTCCAATAAATCGAAGGAGTCAGTCGAGGCCTCAGTACCTGAAGCGGGTGAGGAAACAGCACCGGCAATAGGTACAGAGGCATGAGAAGTGTCTGAAGAGTGGTCCAAAGACGAGGCGGGGTCAGAACGGGGTGCGGTATCAAGAAGGGGCCCGGGGGTAGTAGGTTCATGGACTAGGGCTGCCATGGTTAGGTTACTTCATTCTTTTTGTTTTTAAGAAAAAAAAGAAAGAAAAGAAAATAAAAATAAAAAAAAGAATAAAAAAAGGGGGGACCGGGGAGGGATAGTTCCTAGGAGGAATGAAAGGGCCAGAAATCTCCCTCCGTGCCCAAGAGGACCTCAGCACCGCAAGTAGCGCAGATGCAGCATGGAACCCATGCCATACCCTACCCATCATGCTAGTAAACTAACAATCCGGGATAGCAACCTCACATCTGCCGAGCCACCTCGGTGGACAAAAGAGAGGGCGGCCGGATATCCTCCACAAAGCATACCTCCTTCGGCCACCACCCCCGGAATCCGAAAGGTGGCTTCCAGAGATGCACTCGTCGCCCGAAAGACACCCAAAGCTACTCAGGGATACCGGAGAGGGATCGGGACATCCCCAGGCGATCCAGATTCCACGGCAAACTACGTCACCGCCAAGAACCTCAACGGAATGGGATGGACCCCGGTATCCTTTCCCCTACCTAGGAACTAGCGTGCCTGTGGGAGAAATCCCAAAGGCCAAAAAGAGGAAGGGCAAAAGGGAGGGGTGGGGAGGAGGAGGAGGAAAGGAAAAAGGGGAGGATGGGGAGGATGGGATAGGGGAGGGGAGATTGGGGGGTAATTAGGTTCGGTCTGAGGAAGAAGACCGACAGGTCTAATTCCTCAGACCAAGAGCCTCTTCACCACGCCAAGGAGCCCCCCTTGAAGAGGTTCGAACTTGTAACCGATGTCCTGCTACATAAACTGAGGATGGGAGTTCACGGCTGTCAGAAGTTAAACGGGCCACATTGCTGGGGTATCGTCTCCGCCCGCGGCAGGAAGAACATAAGTGTCTACCTTGAGGATTGGGAGATCTTGGAGTTCCAGCTGTTCAAGAATGTCATTGCCACATGTCTGGAAATTTTGTTGAACTATGGTATGGGGCAGAATGACGGTATCGCTACAAGAATTGAGGGAATGATGTTTGTCAATAGTGACAGGAACAGTATCTATATGGGAAAGAAGCGAAAGATCATGAGCTTGGGTAGCATTCTGTACAGTGATGATGCGCATACCGCTCTTAAGAGCATCAAAAGAAATATCTTTACCAACATGGCGTAGGTGTGCCTTGCCAATACTGTGGTCGGAAAGATAGGCGGTAGAGGAAGTCGTTCGTAAAGTGAAGAATTTAGTCCATTGTGCAGTCTGAAACTGAGCGTGGAAAGGGAGTGCAGGACGCGTCGATCTTTTCTGAGAAGAACGAGAAGGTGGAGAAGTATCATCAGCAGGTAATTGTCGTTGGCGTTTAGGCGTGGGACCAGAGTTGGTTCGACGTGGAATGGGCCGGCGATTCGAAAATTGCCGCACCGTAGAGGGAGAGGCCGAAAGCATAGTCAAAGGAGAGCGGAGGTCAGATAAATCGAAGGAGTCAGTCGAGACATCGGTACCTGAAGAGGGTGAGGAAACGGCACCGGCAAGAGGTACAGAGGCATGAGGAGTGTCCAAAGACAAGGCAGGGGTCAGAACGGGGTGCAGTATTAAGAAGGGGCCCGGGGGTAGCAGGTTCATGGATTGGGTTCTCCATGGTTAGGTTACTTTCTTTTTGTTTTTAAGAAAACAAAAGAAAGAAAATAAAAAAAAAAGAATAAAAAAAAGGGGGGACCGGGGAGGGATAGTTCCTAGGAGGAATGAAAAGGCCAGAAATCTCCCTCCGCACCCAAGAGGACCTCAGCACCGCAAGTAGCGTAGA
Organism: Cherax quadricarinatus; assembly: GCF_038502225.1. Lineage (NCBI taxonomy): Eukaryota > Metazoa > Arthropoda > Malacostraca > Decapoda > Parastacidae > Cherax > Cherax quadricarinatus. Next base: position 1,533,564 of record NC_091314.1, on the reverse strand, counting down.
TGCAGCATGGAACCCGTGCCATACCCTACCCATTATGCCAGTAAACCAGCAATCCGGGATAGCAACCTCACATCTGCCGAGCTACCTCGGTGGACAAAAGAGAGGGCGGCCGGATATCCGCCACAAAGCACACCTCCTTCGGCCACCACCCCCAGATTCCAAAAGGTGGCTTCCAGAGATACACCCATCGCCCGAAAGACACCCAAAGCCACTCTCCGGGATACCGGAGAGGGATCGGGACATCCCCAGGCGATTCAGATTCCACGGCAAACTACGCCACCGCCAAGAACCTCAACGGAATGGGATGGACCCCGGTACCCTTTCCCCTACCTAGGAACTAGCGTGCCTGTGGGAAAAATCCCAAAGGCCAAAAAGAGGAAGGGCAAAAGGGAGGGGTGGGGAGGAGGAGGAGGAGGAAAGGGAAAAGGGGAGGATGGGATAGGGAAGGGGGGATTGGGGGGTAATTAGGTTCGGTCTGAGGAAGGAGACCGACAGGTCTAATTCCTCAGACCAAGAGCCTCTTCAGCACGCCAAGGAGCCCCCCTTGAAGAGGTCCATGCACAATAAATCTATTTATCACTGTAGTTAAAATAGGGAAAAAATGAGCCATGAGGTATGTCTTGAGTGGCATTTCAAAACAAAAGCAATACCTAGGAAATGAGTTTATGCCACCCCTATAGAGTGCAAGTCTCACTGCCCTATGTTACTTTGTCTACCAGTCATGTAGGCTATCACCAGCCAGCCTCCCCACTTCCCTCCTCCCATGCTGCATCACCATAATACAGTGATGGCTGAGTTGTTTGTGCCTAAGGGTAGTAGCCTCTTCTCTGGGAAGGGTGCCATTCTTCCCAGTCTTGCCTGACTAAGAACTTAGCTTCTCTTTTGCCATAAATAGTGGGGAGATTTCCCCTTTCATCTAAATTTTCCAACATTTATGGCTGCTGACACTGAACAAATAATGGACAAAGTGTGTGGAATGTAAAGAATACACTTTAAATACATTAGTTTTACCTGCTTTGTGATTATGATTTATGCAATTAGAAAATGAATTGGGCACAACAGTAGCAAGCTGATATTAAAAATGGATTACTAAAACAGTGAATAACCAAATGGTTCTAGTGTTTTTTTTAAATCAAATAAAATCAGGCTAATCTGGGAGGAATAGGAAAAGTCAATGTGACTGTTGTACTGTCTAGTAAATGCATTCCTTGGTATTTCAGCTGTTGTATATATCAAGAAATATTGCATTAGAATAATGTTAAGCAGGAATTTCCTGTAGAGAGTAAACACAAAAGTTATGTAATATATATAGTAATAATAAACTTTAGCATGTCATTCCACCAGTTATTTTTATCCTCTTATACTATCTATCCAAATTTTGTGGTTCTATGTAGCTATGCGAGTAGGCAAAAAGCTTCGGCACTAAAGATGCCCAATTGTTACGTTTTATTCATCATTCTTGGGTTCTCTTTATTCCCAAGGAATAGAACTTTGCACTTATCCACATTAAACTGCCTCAGCCATTTTTGATATTGCAACATGAGTTTGTTCAAATCTTTCAAAGTTCAATAATATCCTGTATGTTAGGGAGGGACTGAACATCTATCAAGGTTGAGAGACCACTCACCTCAAACTACTACTACATATATTTTCCATATCTCCTGTAATTATTCTCTGTATTGGATTGATAAAGCCACTGGTTGGCAAAATGTCTCAAAGTATTATATTAATTGTGTATATAGTACTGAAAATTACCATAGTTGAGTAAGACGTGTATCATTTGTTCATAGGCTCTTAATAGCTATTTAAGTTTGATGAAGCTGAAGTAGATGCTGAGGAAAGAAACAGGTGAGGTGAAGGAGTTTGAAGAATGCACCAAATCATAAATTCTTATTGGTAACTATCTTAACATCATCATTTGGCCTGTTCTTCCCCCTATTCAATGAGCTCTATTCATTAAGTAATTATGCACTTTTTCCATTTCCATGAAACAGGTTCTCTAAATGCATGTAGGGTATTTACAGTATACTATGTTACCATCCCCCACCTTCAATATATTTCTCAATGCTTGCTTGCCCATGCCTGCTTTGATGTAATTAAATTCCACATCCATTTTTCCACTCACAGGTCAAGGCTGAAAGGAATATATACTGTACTGTACCTGTATTTTAACAGTACACATTCTTGTCCTTATATCTGTAGCAGCCTTTTTTATCACTGTTTGTACATTTTTTTCATCATCCTTGTAGGTATCCAACCTTACAATTAATTTTGACATACTAGCCAGAATATTCATATATAGCATACTTCATTAAAAAAAAAAAACTAATTTCTCCAATTTCTCATTGTGTCCCTCAAGGAACCAGTTTAGCTATTATGAAGCCATGGCTAAGATTTCAATCAAGTAAAAGAGGCAGTTACCAGGCTTCAAATGTCTACAGAATGCAGCTGGTCCTCCTTCAGTCTGCTAGCTGACCTTCCTGCAACCAGCTTAAAAAGTAAGAGCTACTGCATATAAGCATAGAGTCCCAAAGCCTTTCTCTATAGCACATGACTAATGCTCCTGCCAACCTACTCTTGCTCTATTGCACAAAGTCTACAACAGTGGCAGATCCTAAAGGGAAGCAGGACGGACCACAGAAGAATGAAAAAACCCGAATTTAACGGGGGGGGGATATCAAGATAAACAGTAGATTGTAAGAACAATATTTAACAGTTATGAAAATAGCCCTCTCCATATCATTTGCCAAATTCTTAACCTACTGTTAAGTAACTGTTGAAGTTATGGAAAAAAATCTAAGTAAATGTTTCTTGGGATAACAGGACAATTAAGCACATTATTCTTTGGTCTCAGGAACAATGAATATCTAGCTTAACTGATAATACCAACTCTTTTTCTAGTCGAGTCTTGCTCTGTCAAAGCTTTAAATAACAAATAATGTAAAATTTAAATGAATTTATATTTTAATCAGGGGGTAAGTGCTAAATCTGTAGGAGTTACATAGTCCCTGGGTGATGGGAGGTACCGAGGTTCAATCCAAGGAAATGGAAGATGGGTTCAGCTTCTTGAACCGAGCCCTTCACCAGCCTCAAGGTCCCTCCCAATTTAATACCCTCAAGGGTAGTGCCTTGATACTAGTAAGGAGCTCTTCATCCACAAAATTAAACCTATCCTCCAATTCTTTGGCTCAAACTAGACGTCTTCTCATTCCACCAGGCATTATATGACCTCCCTATGGGTTTAGCACTCTCATGATGAATGCAAAACAATAATAATCACAGGATTTAGTATAAATCTTGTGCAATATTCTTTCCCAGAGTAAGAACATCATTGCAACTCCCTTAATATTTTGAAAATATATATGGTAATTTCCTGATGTGCTTCATGCAAAACAACTGCAGACAAATTAAATTTTGATACAAATTTTTTTTTTTTTCTCTCAACAGGTGAAGAGCATCCCTGTGAGTTATGAACAAATCTCTACGATAAAAGTTTTCTGGGTGGGCTACAAGCCAGCAGCATGAAACATTACTCGCCTCATTTTGCTAATCACTAATGATCTGAACCTTACTCCTGAAATTGTGGGTGCATAATAGCCCACAGTCCATGTCCCTCCATCACTTAGAAATACTCTATCCAAGGTAGTTACCAAGAAAGCACACTAACTAGTTATCCTTGCTTGGCATACCCTTGTTACATGATTATCGTGAATAACAGTTTACATATTTGTACTCGGGCTAAAACACGTGACAGAGTACCACTAAATATAAAAATATTTTTTCCTAGGGAGATTCACGAGCTATGAACAGAACATACACAATGTATGTGTTAAAGCAGCAGAGCTAAATACAACCAGCACTGCTCTCTCTCTCTCTCTCTCTCCATACCACGCGAGTCTTGGAATCAAGATATCAAACCTAATGCAATGTCGTACATACTCATTGTGCACATCAAAAGGCATATCTAGGAGAGTTTTTCACATACAACAGACAGATGACCGAGTCATATTTACAGTCAACATTAAAACTTATTAACAGTGCAGTCTGGGACATCCTGTGAAATTGCGTCCTATCGGCCAGTTACACCCAAGGATCCCTTGCTTGTCAACCCTTGGTAAAAAAAAAAAAAAAATATACAAGCAGAGCAGCAGTAGGGATCCTAAAGAGAACTTGCTGACAATGATTGAAAGTGATAAATAAACCTGTGCAAATGAGCTTTTTTTTATGTGAAATAAAATTTGGTGTTGAGGCCACCAATCTCTTAAAAGCACTGCTAGTTCCTCTTGAAATATTATAAAAATTTGGTCCATAGGAACACACACAGTACAACTAATGGTTGGCATTTATTTTGGTACACAACTTCAGGAAAGTTGTGCATATTTTACTTATGTGATCCATTTTTTCATATCATTCAATATCTCTTAAAATGTCTTGTGTACTGTACATATCTACTTGCTCTTTATCCAACTTTTGTTCATGCTTTTTAAGCTACTACTGTATATGTAGACACTAAAGAAAAAAGCTTCTAGAAAACAGGTGCTACAGAACTCACCAGTGGGGAAAAAAAATTAAAATTAAAATGCCCTCTAACTTGTAAAAAATGCTGCAATTAAACATGTCTGCCCTAGCTTGGTTAACATAAAAATTTAAATTGCATAAATGTCTTTCTTCAAATCATGCTCATCCTGACAAATCTACCAAGTGTCCATGAAATTTAATTGCTAATCTAATTGTTTGAAGGAAATTTCAAAGTATTGGCTTAGCTACTGAACTTATTACACATTTTGTAAACTAGTACAGTATTGGTAAACAAATGCCATTTTAAATGCATTGTCAATTTAAAATTTGCAAAATTATTTCATCACCTGTTTTCATTAAATTTTTTTTTCACTTCCGGGGGATAAGAAACGTATATAAAACTATCACTGTGCTCTCGACTTAAACTAGATGTGTCGTAATATTTGTCGGATTCGGGAAAATCTTGATAGTCATCGTAGTCATCGAGGTAATTATATCGATTACGTCTAAGTCGACGTTGTTCATAGTTGGGCATAAAAGTGGTGGCATAGTTAAACATGCGTTCCTCAGAAATATAGTACTTAGAAGCATGGCCATAATCTTCTGGAGCATATGATAGCCGCGAATCCTCTGAGTAATGTCTTGAGCGATAAGACTGCCCATCATAGTCACTGTACATATGGCTATCGCTAGCATCTGGGTATGGAGGACCCTCATTGAAGCCAGAGTCTCGACACTCACTTTCTGATTCTGTAGCAGCCGAGTGGCGGATTTTGGTGGCTCTGATGGGTGGAATACCTCCTGCTTCATGGACACTACCTGGGGTGTTTACTCCTCCATCCTGTGACCTGTGAAGGCAGAGAGAGAGAGAGCCAGTGTCATCACTGGAAATATAATGGTAAAAATAAAAATAATTTAAAAGTACATGATTGAAGGGCTCTTAATCCAGGAAATTGGACTTGTCTTTCCCTGCTAAGATCAAACCTGAATGCCTTCAATTTCCCAGGTGCTATATAACTCCTAAAGGTTTAATGTTCTCCCCATGAATGTATTAATCCATAACATTGTAATACAAATTTTAGTAATCTTGAGAATTTAGTGAAATATGTTATTACATTTGAGAGGAGAGCTAAACCCATACAGGGGTCATACAGGTTCAGTCCAAGGGAAGGAACAATAGATCCAATTCCTTGGATTAAGAGCCTCTCACCAGCATCACAGTACTCACTTTGGAAATGAAATGTTAAACTCAACACTTATCTTAAATTTAACCTTTACGTAAGAACTGAAAAGTAAATAAAAAAATAATAATGGTTGGAAGTACAATGATATATAAAAAACAAGCATAATCTATAACTTGGATGTAAAATAAAATAGCACTGTATGGAATTACACTAGATGCTGTTTCAGGAAAATACAATGAGCACACTTTTTTTTTTAATTTGTATATTAGTGTGTGTTGTCTAGATCCTGAACAATTAACCTGTGAGCTGGCTTTTTGTTCAGCTGACTGGTTTTTACAGGATTTGCTGCTGTATATGTCAATACACATACCATAACTAAGATATGGGTAGAACAGCATGTATTACAGTAGAGCACAGTGTACGCAATGTTGCTTAAAGACTATAATAGCAAATTTTAAACACTGAAAATTTGTAAAATTAGTAGACTTTTTTTTTTCATCAAACCAGCCATATCTCACCAAGGCAGGGTGACCTAAAAAATTAGTTTTTCTTTTTAAATTTAGTAATGTATACAGGAGAAGGGGTTACTAGCCCCTTGCATTTTAGATGCCTCTTACGACACACACGGCTTATGGTGGAAGAATTCTGTTCCACTTCCCCAAGGAGAAATTTCTTTGATGCTTTGTAGTTTTTGTACATTGGTCTCCTACCAAGTAAGGGTGACGCAAAAACAGCACAAGTATATTACTCGTCAACTTGTCACTACTATGTAACATTTATAATATGATACCCTTAACTACTTGTGCACCATTATATATTTTTTCTGGTAAAAAAGTTAGTTAATCCTAGGAAATGGAACAATATCCATGGATGCAAAAAGAGGAATGTATGAGAGTATAGTGGTACCAACACTCTTATATGGGTGTGAAGCAAGGGTTGTGAATGTTGCTGCAAGGAGGCTGGAGGCAGTGGAAATGTCATGTGTGAGGACAATGTGTGATGTGAATATTATGCAGAGAATTAGTAGTTTGGAGATTAGGAGATGTGGGGTTACTAAAAGTATTATCTAGAGGGCTGACGAGGGACTGTTGAGGTGGGCTGGACAATTAAAGAGACTGAAGCAAAATATGATGACTTGGGTATATAAATCTGTAGTAGAGGGAAGGCAGGGTATGGGTTACCCTAGGAAAGGTTGGAGGGAAGGTAAAGGGGCTTGGACATCCAACAGGCATGTGTGAATGTGTTAGATGGGAGTGAGTGGAGACAAGTGGTTTTTACAACTTAGTGTTGTTGGAGCATGGGCAAGGTAACATTTGTGAAGGGATTCAGTGAAACTGGTTAGCCAGGCTTGAGTCCTGGAGGTGGACAGTACAGTGCCTGCACTCTAAAGGTGGGATGAAGATATTTTGCAGTTTGGAGGGGCATCTGATCTGTAGTTTCAGTGTGCCTCTGGCAAGACGAGTGATGGTGAAAGCGTTTCTTCTTTTTTGGGTCACTGTATGGAGTTGGAAGACAAACGATGTGTTAAAAAAATGGTGGTCTACTTACTCGCACAGCACCCAAACAATATAGTAGGCAAGAGAGACTCCCAGTGTGAGGAGGAGGACCAAGCCAGTTACAAGACCCCAAGGAAATTCTGGTGGTTCCATGGTGCCAGCCTCCCAGTATCTCTCGCAAGTCAGGTACCAGCACACTGCCCGACTCAGTGCTCCTGAAACATCATTAACTATATTAACAAACTTTTCTAAAGATGTTATTTATATGTATATAGTACAGTACATGGATTATGCTACTGAAATGGTCTAGCCTAATATATGATCCAAAAACTTAATGGGTTATTTTTTTTTTTTCAACAAGTCGGTCATCTCCCACTGAGGCAGGGTGACCCAAAAAGAAAATACTTGCATCAGAATTCAACACTTTCACCTCACTCACACATAATCACTGTTTTTGCAGAGGTGCTCAGAATACAACAGTTTAGAAGTCTTCTTCTCCTCTCAACGTACCAGCCGTATCCTACTGAGGTGGGGTGGCCCAAAAGGAAAAACGAAAGTTTCGCCTTTTAAATTTAGTAATATATACAGGAGAAGGGGTTACTAGCCCCTTGCTCCCGGCATTTTAGTCGCCTCTTACAACACGCATGGCTTAAAGAGGAAGAATTCTGTTCCACTTCCCCATGAAGAAATTTAGAAGTACGTATACACGTATAGAGATACACAACATATCCCTCCAAACTGCCAATATCCTAAACCCCTCCCTTTAAAGTGCAGGCACTGTACTTCCCATTTCCAGGACTCAAGTCCGGCTATATAAAATAACCGGTTTCCCTGAATTCCCTTCACTAAATGTCACCCTACTCACCCTCCAACAGCTCATCAGGTCCCAAATACCATTCGTCTCCATTCACTCCTATCTAACATGCTCATGCACATTTGCTGGAAGTCCAAGCCCCTCGCCCACAAAACCTCCTTTACCCCCTCCCTCCAACCTTTTCGAGGACGACCCCTACCCCACCTTCCTTCCCTTACAGATTTATACACTCTCCATGTCATTCTACTTTTATCCATTCTCTCTAAATGCCCAAACCACCTCAACAAACCCTCTTCAGCCCTCTGACTAATACTTTTATTAACTCCACACCTTCTCCTAATTTCCACACTCCGAATTTTCTGCATAATATTTACACCACACATTGCCCTTAGACAGGACATCTCCACTGCCTCCAACCGCCTCCTCGCTGCAGCATTTACAACCCAAGCTTCACACCCATATAAGAGTGTTGGTACTACTATACTTTCATACATTCCCTTCTCTGCCTCCATAGATAACATTTTTTGCCTCCACATATATCTCAATGCACCACTCACCTTTTTTCCTTCATCAATTCTATGATTACCCTATGATTACTCCCAAATATCTGAAAGCATTCACTTCTTCTATACACCTCCTCCCCAAATTGATATCCAATTTTTCTTTATCTAAATCATTTGATACCCTCATCACCATACTCTTTCCTATGTTCACTTTCAACCTTTACACACACTCCCAAATTCGTCCACTAACCTTTGCAATTTTTCTTTAGAATCTCCCATAAGCACAGTATCATCAGCAAAAAGTAACTGTGTCACTTCCCATTTTGTATTTACTGGGAAGTAGTCTCCCTCTCTTCTACACACCCTAACCTGAGCCTCACTATCCTCATAAAAACTCTTTACAGCATTTAGTAACTTACCACCTATTCCATATACTTGCAACATCTGCCACACTGCTCCCCTATCCACTATCATATGCCTTTTCGAAATCCATAAATGCAATAAAAACTTCCCTACCTTTATCTAAATACTGTTCAAGAAGTCATAGCATGAACCAGTTCAAGAAGACTGCCAAAAAGTGTCTGATGAAGGAAGCTACAGAAAGGGAGGGGAATGATTTTCTATTTTTTAGCTAAAATACATGTAAATTTTACCTTATCCCTAGTAATGACCCTCGTATTGTAGATAGTCTTAATGACCCTCGTGTAGTAGATAGTCTTTTTAGTATGATAATAAGATGTTATCTTCATTGTAGAATAATAAGAAAATATTATAACCTTTATATTATAATAATAAGGTAAAAGGACCCCAATGGAAATAAGTCACTCTGTCTGACTTTTTTGGGTTATCCTAGGTTCTCTACACATATGCTGCTATGTATGATAATTCTATGTAACTGTATTTGTGTATACCTGAATAAATTTACTTACTTACTTATATGCTACAATGTAAACACTTGATCTACACATCTCCTACCCACTCTAAAACCTACTTGCTACATTCTGTCTTACCTCTAATTTTTCAATAATAACCCTACCGTACACTTTTCCTGGTATACTCAGTAAACTTATTCCTCTATAATTTTTACAATCTCTTTTGTCCCCCTTCCATTTATATAAAGGGACTATACATGCTCTCTGCCAATCCCTAGGTACCTTCCCCTCTTTCATACATTTATTAAACAAAAATACCAACCACTCCAACACTGTCCCCCCCCCCCTGCTTTCAACATTTCTGTCATGATCCCTTCAGCTCCAGCTGCTTTACCCCTTTTCATTCTACGTAATGCCTCATGCACCTTCCCCACACTCACATCCTGCTCTTCTTCACTCCTAAAAGATGGTATACCTCCCTGGCCAGTGCATGAAATTACCGCCCCCCTTTCTTCGTCGACATTTAAAAGTTCCTCAAAATATTCTCGCCATCTACCCAATACCTCCATCTCCCCATCTACTAACTCCCCTACTCTGTTTTTAACTGACAAATCCATTCGTTCCCTAGGCTTTCTTGTTTGACTCGCTCCAAAAGTTTTTCTTATTTTCATTAAAATTTCTCGACAGTGCCTCTTCCACTCTATCATCTGCTCTCCTTTTGCACTCTCTCACCACTCTCTTCACCTTTCTTTTACTCTCCATATACTCTACTCTTCTTATAACACTTCTGCTTTGTAAATACCTCTCATAAGCTACCTTTTTCTCTTTTATCACACCCTTTACTTCATCATTCCACCAATCACTCCTCTTTCCTCCTGCACCCACCCTCCTATAACCACAAACTTCTGCCCCACATTCTAATACTGCATTTGTGTACGAATGGTATATAATACCGACAAGATGAGATTAAGACACATGTGCAACATCTGGGTATCTTTATTGTAGACGTTTTGCCATCCAGTGGCTTTATCAATACAAATTCTAGGACATAACTTGAAGACAGTAGAACTATGTACAGAAGATGAGGTAATCAGTCCCTCAACCTAGGAGTAGGTGCGAAGAGTACCATAGTCGTGGAGATTCAGAATCTCCACGACTATGGTGCTCTTCGCACCTACCCCTAGGTTGAGGGACTGATTACCTCATCTTCTGTACATAGTTCTACTGTCTTCAAGTTATGTCCTAGAATTTGTATTGATAAAGCCACTGGATGGCGAAACGTCTACAATAAAGATACCCAGATGTTGCACATGTGTCTTAATACTGCATTTTTAAAACTATTCCAACCCTCTTCAACCCCCCCCCCACTACTCATACTTGCACCATCCCACCTTTCTGCCAATAGTTGCTTATATCTCACCCGAACTTCCTCCTCCCTTAGTTTATACACTTTCACCTCCCTCTTACTTGTTGCTATTTTTCTCTTGTCCCATATAATTCTTTCTCTAACTGTAGCTATAACTAGATAATGATCCGATATATCAGTTGCCCCTCTATAAACATGTACATCCTGGAGCCCACCCATCAACCTTTTATCCACCAATACATAATCTAACAAACTACTTTCATTATGTGCCATATCATACCTTGTATATTTATTTATCCTCTTTTTCATAAAATATGTATTATTTATTACCAAACCTCTTTCTACACATAGCTCAATTAAAGGCTCCCAATTTTCATTTACCCCTGGCACCCCAAATTTACCTACTACTCCCTCCACAACATTTTTACCCACTTTAGCATTAAAATCCCCAACCACAAGTACTCTCACACTTGGTTCAAAACTCCCCACACATTCACTTAATATTTCCCAAAATCTCTCTCTCTCCTCTACACTTCTCTCTTCTCCAGGTGCATATACACTTACTATAACCCACTTCTCACATCCAACCTTTATTTTACTCCACAATCCTTGAATTAATACATTTATAGTCCCTCTTGCCAATTAATCCTGGATAACTCCCTCTGTATTATTATTACTGGATAATACAAATGACATCAGGATATACTGTCACAAATTTACTGGATGTAAATACATGTATATTGAAATTTTCTCTCTTAATTCTTTCTAAATTGCTATATACAATCTTGATGGACATTACCAATAATGACATGATGCAAACATGCTTCTTTCTCAGGCAAGTTAAACTATGAAACTATTATTTCAGTTTAATACATGGTCTAGTAGTAACTACTCCATCTGTAACTTACCCTCTACTTCTCTGAACTGCTCAAGGGTGAGGTTAAGAAGAAGACCACCAATACACTGTTGAATTAGTTGCTGCAAAAATATAATATTAATGATCAATAATGTACCTAATAACTTCATGCAAATTTTGCATCAAATCTGAAAACTAGAGTGAGCTCTCCCAATTTGCATGTATAGTTGGCTGGTGTGTTAAGTTACTAATGCAGCCACTCCTCACTTAACAACGGAGTTCCGTTCCTAAGACCACGTCAGTAAACGAATTCATCGCTAAGTGAGCAGTGCATGTACTATAACGGTACTGGGTTTGTGTCAACCATTTCTAACATGTTTTAATGTTGCCTTTGCACCACTTATAACATTTCTGGTATAGTTTTAAATGTTCATACAGGTAAACTCCAGGTAAGCAATGTACTGTATAATGTAATAAACAGAATAGAGAAAATCATCTCTAATATACATTACTTAGGTATGCATACTGGTCAGAGAGCCCGTCGTAAGTCTGAGTCATCGGTAAACAAGTACATCGCTAAGTGAGGAGAGGCTGTATATTAAAAAATAAGTGTTAAATCCTTAAACAGGCCACAAATAGTTTCAGTTCATGTTTAAAAACATTTTTTTTTTTTTTTTTTTTTTTTCAACAAGTCGGCCGTCTCCCACCGAGGCAGGGTGACCCAAAAAAGAAAGAAAATCCCCAAAAAGAAAATACTTTCATCATCATTCAACACATTCACCACACTCGCACATTATCACTGTTTTTGCAGAGGTGCTCAGAATACAACAGTCTAGAAGCATACACATATAAAGATACACAACATATCCCTCCAAACTGCCAATATCCCAAACCCCTCCTTTAAAGTGCAGGCATTGTACTTCCCATTTCCAGGACTCAAGTCCGACTATATGAAAATAACCGGTTTCCCTGAATCCCTTCACTAAATATTACCCTGCTCACACTCCAACAGATCGTCAGGTCCCAAGTACCATTCGTCTCCATTCACTCCTATCTAACACACTCACGCACGCTTGCTGGAAGTCCAAGCCCCTTACCCACAAAACCTCCTTTACCCCCTCTCTCCAACCCTTTCGAGGACGACCCCTACCCCGCCTTCCTTCCCCTATAGATTTATATGCTTTCCATGTCATTCTACTTTGATCCATTCTCTCTAAATGACCAAACCACCTCAACAACCCCTCCTCTGCCCTCTGACTAATACTTTTATTAACTCCACACCTTCTCCTAATTTCCACACTCCGAATTTTCTGCATAATATTTACACCACACATTGCCCTTAAACAGGACATCTCCACTGCCTCCAACCGTCTCCTCGCTGCTGCATTTACCACCCAAGCTTCACACCCATATAAGAGTGTTGGTACTACTATACTTTCATACATACCCTTCTTTGCCTCCATAGATAACGTTTTTTGACTCCACATATACCTCAACGCACCACTCACCTTTTTTCCCTCATCAATTCTATGATTAACCTCATCCTTCATAAATCCATCCGCCGACACGTCAACTCCCAAGTATCTGAAAACATTCACTTCTTCCATACTCCTCCTCCCCAATTTGATATCCAATTTTTCTTTATCCAAATCATTTGACACCCTCATCACCTTACTCTTTTCTATGTTCACTTTCAACTTTCTACCTTTACACACATTCCCAAACTCATCCACTAACCTTTGCAATTTTTCTTTAGAATCTCCCATAAGCACAGTATCATCAGCAAAAAGTAACTGTGTCAATTCCCATTTTGAATTTGATTCCCCATAATTTAATCCCACCCCTCTCCCAAACACCCTAGCATTTACTTCCTTTACAACCCCATCTATAAATATATTAAACAACCATTTATTTTATTTATTTTTATTTATTTATTTCCAATTTGTGCACACATACAGAGGTACAAAAAAAATACAGATAAGAGCAGTATGCCAAAGCCACTTATACTATGCATAGCATTACGGGCTGGCTTAAAATTAACTTAAGATTAACTAAGCAATGATTATTATTATTATTATAATCAAAAAGAAGCGCTAAGCCACAAGGACTATACAGCGCTGCTACTAAGCAATGATGAAATCAGTGATAAAACATTAATGTAAACAGATAACTATAAAGCACAAGTGAGTATTACAAAGACAGGTCATATGGTTGCATTCAGTTAGGTAGTGATTCTGTTAGGTAGTGTATTTAAAAAATAATAAAGTTAGATTGGGTTTTAGGTTTAACATTTATGTGATATAATTGTGAGAAACATTTAAGATATACAATTTATAATGTTCAGTTATTCAGTATTTATTTGGTTTTGGGTGAGTAAGTAATCTTTGAGAAGAGACTTGAATTTATAAACAGGTTGTGTTTCTTTTATATTTACAGGTAATGAATTCCAGATTTTAGGGCCTTTTATGTGCATTGAGTTTTTGCATAGTGTGAGATGGACACGAGGAACATCAAAGAGTGATCTGTGCCTTGTGTTATGGTCATGTATTCTGTTGAGGTTGGCAAGGAGATGTTTGAGGGGAGGGTTAATATCAGAGTTAAGTGTTCTATGTATGTAATAGGTGCAGTAATAAGTATGGATGTTTTGTATGGTGAGTAGGTTTAGTGTATTGAATATTGGTGGAGTGTGCTGCCTGTAGTGAGAATTTGTTATCATTCTAACTGCAGCCTTTTGTTGGGTAATTAGTGGTCTGAGATGGTTAATTGTTGTTGAGCCCCATGCACAAATTCCATAGGTGAGATAGGGGTAAATAAGAGAGTGATATAGGGCCAGGAGGGCTGACTGTGGACATTACACATCCCTGTCCATGTTTCTAACTATTTTTAGGATACTGAATTCAAATCTGAACTTAAATTTTGCTTCAACATGTATAGTTTCTTCTCTGAGGGGAAGTGGAAACGAATTCTTCCTCTGTAAACTATGCATGTTGTAAGAGGCAACTAAACTGTCAGGAGCAAGGGGCTAGTAATCCCCCATGTTTTAACTATTTTTGTATAAACTTAAACTAAAGTTTCTTCTTTGGAAACGAAAAACTATGAAAGAGGTTTTAACCCCCTCTAAATTTAAAAAAAGAAAAGTTTTCCTCTTTCTTTTTAGGTCACCCTGCCTCGGTGGAATACAGCCAGTTCGTTGACAAATAAAAAAATGTAAAGTTTTTGTGAAGTAGAACCCTACAGTGAACAATTTCACTAAGACATAGTGAGGAAACCTGACTATCGGTTTGATGGTCGACTACTGGTGAAGTAAATGTACGATTGTTATTTTTGGTGCGTTCTTTCTTTCAACAAACTGGTCGTATCAAACCAAGGCAGGAAGGCCCAAAAAGAAAAACAAAGTTTCTCTTTTTAACTTTAGAAATGTAAATGGGAGAATGAGTTACTAGCCCCTTGCTCCCAGCATTTTAGTTGCCTCTTACAACATGCATGGCGTACAGAGGTAGAAGTCTGTTTCATTTCCCCATGGAGATAAGAGGAAATAAACAAGAACTAGTAAGAAAATAGAAGAAAATCCAGAGGGGTGTATATACATGCTTGTACATGCATGTGTAGTGTGATCTAAGTGTAAGGAGAAGTAGCAAGACGTACCTGAAAACTTGGATGTTTATGAGACAGAAAATAAGACACTAGCAATCCTACCATCATGTAAAATAATTACAGGCTTTCATTTTATACTCACTGGGCAGGACAGTAATACCTCCCTGGGTGGCTGCTGTCTACCAACCTACTACCTATGATTTTGTTTGTGTGTATATAATTCCATACATTTATTTAATAAATGTATGGAAGAGGGTAAGGTACCTAGGGATTGGCAGAGAGCATGCATAGTTCCTTTGTTTAAAAGGCAAAGGAGATAAAAGAGAGTGCAAAAATTACAGGGGAATAAGTCTGTTGAGTATAACTGGTAAAGTTTATGGTAGAATTATTACTGAAAGAATTAAGAGTAGGACGGAGAGGAGGATAGCAGATGAACAACGAGGCTTTAGGGATGGTGGGGGGGGTGTAGACCAAGTGTTTACAGTGATTAATATAGGTGAACAGTATTTAGATAAGTGTAAAGAGGTTTTTGTTGCATTTATGGATTTGGAAAAGGCATATGACAGGGTGGATAGGGGAGCAATTTGGCAGATGTTGCAGGTGTATGGTATAGGAGGTAGGTTACTGAAGGCAGTGAAGAGTTTTTATGAGGATAGTGAGGCTCAGGTTAGGGTATGTAGGAGAGAGGGAGATTATTTCCCAGTAAAAGTAGGCCTTAGACAAGGATGTGTGATGTCACCGTGGTTGTTCAATACATTTATAGATGGGATTGTAAGAGAAGTGAATGCTAGGGTCTTGGCAAGAGGTATGGAGTTAAAAGATAAAGAATCAAACACAAAGTGGGAGTCGTCACAGCTGCTCTTTGCTGATGACACTGTTTTTGGGAGATTCTGAAGAGAAGTTGCAGAGGTTGGTGGATGAATTTAGTAGGGTATGTAAAAGAAGAAAATTAACCCTTAAACTGTTCAAACGTAGATCTACGTTTGCACGCGTAGCACTCTGAACGTAGATTTACTTTTTTTTACATTGTTTCTTATTGAGAAAATTAATGTCGGAGTGCTACGCGCACAAACATTGATCTACGTTTGGACAGTTTAAGGGTTAAAAGTGAATATAGGAAAGAGTAAGGTTATGAGGATAACAAAAAGATTAGGTGACAAAAGATTGGATATCAGATTGGAGGGAGAGAGTATGGAGGAGGTGAATGTATTTAGATATTTAGGAGTAGACGTGTCAGCAAATGAGTCTATGAAGGATGACGTGAATCATAGAATTGATGAGGGGAAAAGGGTGAGTGGTGTACTTAGGAGTCTGTGGAGACAAAGAACTTTGTCTGTGGAAGCAAAGAGGGGAATGTATGAGAGTATAGCTGTACCAACAGTCTTGTATGGGTGTGAAACATGGGTGATGAATGTTGCAACGAGGAGAAGGCTGGAGGCAGTGGAGATGTCATGTCTGAGGGCAATGTGTGGTGTGAATATAATGCAGAGAATTCGTAGTTTGGAAATTAGGAGGTGTGAGATTACCAAAACTATTATCCAGAGGGCTGAGGAGGGGTTGTTGAGGTGGTTTGGACATGTAGAGAGAATGGAACAAAACAGAATGGCTTCGAGTGTAAATCTGTAGTGGAGGGAAGGTGGTAGGGGTTGGCCTAGGAAGGGTTGAAGGGAGGGGGTAAAGGAGGTTTTGTGTGTGAGGGGCTTGTACTTCCAGCAAGCATGCGTGAGCATATTTGATAGGAGTGAATGGAGACAAATGGTTTTTAACCCTTTCAGGGTCGAGAGGCCCTCTCCTGAACTTGTTCTCAGGGTCGAAAATTTTTTGGGAAAAAAAAAATAATTTTTTCTTATGAAATGATAGTCTTTTCCCGATCATAATGACACCAAAAGTATGAAATTTGATGGAAAACTTATGGAATTATGCTCTCGCGAAGTTAGCGGTCTCGCCGATGTTTACGCATCGGCAATTTCGCCAACTTTGAGCCCTTTTTTCAGCCAATTCCTGTGTACTAGTTGACAAAAATCATATTTATTTTATTCGCTAGAACTTCATTTTTTCTATTGAGTACAAAAAACCACCCATTTACCAATTTCAACTATCCAATAAAGTGGTTAGAAATTGGCAATTTTGCCAATTTCACACAAATTTCAGAAGATGCCAATTTCCAAATAGGGTCCAGAATAAACAAGACAGACATTCCTGGCACTAAAATAACAAGTTCCTTCATTAGTCATGTCCCCAGGCCCCTATTATATTTCTTTTGCCTTCCACTTTGAATTTTTATTCTTACAAAAAATAGAAGATTTATTGTTATGCAGACTACTGCATTAGTGTAGAAATGGTATAAATAATATCAGCACACTTGTGAAAGAATATTAGACTCACCAGTTGATGTGTATTGGATGCTTGGCATGATTTGTTTACTTCTGAACTTTGGTAAAAGTTGAACATTTCTGCTACTTTGAGCTCAATTTCAAGGTACTTTTCATTGTGAAACCAATAAAAATCATCTCAATTTCTATAATATGTCTTCCATTCTATAAAATGAGACCAGGAAAGCCAGAATACAACCATAAATACCATACAAAAATACAGTGCAAAGTCACTGTTTTAATCCAAAAACACGGTCAAAGTTTTTTTTTCTCATTACGCACTGTGTGCTGCAGGATTTTTTTTATACTGCGCACACTGACTACATAGACCCATTCTTTCATATGTAGGCCTACCAGCTTTCTCTCGCTAGATTTGAAGGCGCTAGAATTTAGGCGTTCTAGTAAGTCAATAACCCTGGTGCGTAAGCCATACTAGTATGCCGAAAACGCTGAAAGGGTTAATACTTGACATGCTGTTGGAGTGTGAACAAAGTAACATTTATGAAGGGATTCAGGGAAACCGGCAGGGCGGACTTGAGTTCTGGAGATGGGAAGTACAGTGTCTGCACTCTGAAGGAGGGGTGTTAATGTTGCAGATTTATAACTGTAGTGTAAAGCACGCCTCTGACAAGACAGTGATGGAGTGAATGATGATTAAAGTTTTTCTTTTTCGGGCCACCCTGCCTTCTTGGGAATCGGCTGTGTTAATAAAAAAAAAATTATAAAGAATTTATGTGAAGGAAAATTCATCCCACCACATCCCACCAAGGCAGGGTGACCTAAAAAGAAAAACAAAAATTTTCTTTTTAAATTTAGTAATTTATACAGAAGGGGTTACTAGCCCCTTGCACCCAGCATTTAAGTTGTCTCTTACGACATGCATAGCTTACAGAGGAAGAATTTGTTTCTACTTCCCCTTGGAGAAGAAACTATACTTGGTGGAGCAAAATTCAAGTTCAGATTTGAATTCAACATTCTAAAACTAGTTAGAAACATGTTTTTAAACATGAACTGAAACCATTGCCTCTAGTCACAAAATGGATGTGGATTTCAGACAGACATTCACATTATGTGCCTGACAATTATTTACAACACCCACCTGGCACTTGACTCTTAACTCAGCCAGATGCTCCTCATTACAAGTGTCACGCCAGGAATGTAGAGGGTGGAGTGGTAGCTCACGAGGCCCACCAGCCACATGCCCACTCTCATCTGTGAAGAAATAGTATTTCAACATTGATAAAACAAGAAAATAGTACTAGAAATGATCCAAGAAAAGTATCCCCCATATCCCATAAGCCCAGCCTCCTCTACCTCAATCAATGCAAAAGAAACAGTACAGAGTGCACCATAAGTTTTTTTTTTTACCACATCGGTCGTTTCCCACCGAGGCAGGGTGACCCAAAAAAGAAAGAAATAACTTTCACCATCATTCTTACATGATCACTGGCTTTGCAGAGGCACTCAGATACAACAGTTTAGATGTCACTCCAAACAGCCAATATCTGAAACCCCTCCTTTAAAGTGCAGGCATTGTACTTCCCATCCCTAGGACTCAAGTCCGGCTAACTGGCTTCCCTGAATCCCTTCACAAAATATTACCCTCCTCACACTCCAACAGCTCATCAGGTCCCAAAAATCATTCGTTTCCTTTCACTCCTATCATGCTCACACATGCTTGCTGGAAGTCCAAGCCCCTCGCACACAAAACCTCCTTTACCCCCTCCCTCCCACCTTTCCTAGGATGAACCTTACCCCACCTTCCTTCCACTACAAATTTATATGTTCTCCAAGTCATTCTACTTTGTTCCATCCTCAACAACCCCTCTTCAGCCCTCTGACTAATACTTTTAGTAACTCCACATCTCCTCCTAATTTCCACACCTCGAATTCTCTGCATAATATTTACACCACACGTTGCCCTTAAACACAACATCTCCAGTGCCTATAGCTGCCTCCTTGCTGCAGCATTTACAACCCATGCTTCATACCCATGTAAGAGTGTTGGTACCACTATACTCTCAGACATTCTCTTCTTTGCCTTCATGGATAATCTGTTTTGTCTCCACATATACCTCAAAGCACCACTCACCTTTTTTCCTTCATCAATTCTATGGTTAACCTCGTCCTTCATAAATTCATCTGCTGACAAGTAACTCCCAAATATCTGAACACATTCACTTCTTCCATACTCCCTCCCTCCAAAGTGATATTCAATTTTTCTTTACATAAATCGTTTGATACTCTTATCTATGTTAACTTTCAACTTTTCCTTTACACACCCTCCCAAACTCATCCACTAACATTTGCAACTTTTCTTTAGAATCTCCCAAAAGCACAGTATCATCAGCAAAAAGTAACTGTATCAACTCCCATTTTGTATTTGATTCCACATAATTTAATCTCAACCCTCTCCCCAACACTATAATACACTTAAATATTAGTACTGAAGATTTGAAGCCAATCAGAAGAGACATTCACTAGTTATCACATGGAAAGTAATATAGTATCCTAATTTCCTCAAAAATGGCAAACTGGCACCAACACAACCCAAAATCAATTCAAAACTTCCATTAAGATATACCAGCTTTGAATGATCGAAGACAATCAGAAGAGGTAATCTGTAGTAATCACACTGACTAATATCCTAAAAGACATCAGCACCTTAAGTTTAAAGTGGCTCAAAAGTTACATTATCAAATTATTGGCATTTTTTTTTTCAAAGTTGAACATCTAATAAAATGGGAAATCTCTGTATTTCGATATCTGTCTTGGTTACACAGTTCAGCAGTCTACTGCTTGTTAAAGAGAGTAGGAAAGGATATAAAATTATGGACTGTTCCCAAAATCAAAGCCATGAGTAAATTTTTAATTCTCATGTACTAAACAGAATATTTAGTGGATTTTTACCTGTTCTCCTTCTCCTTGGATCAAACCTGACTGCCTACCACTCCCCAGGCACTGTATGACCCCTACAGATTTAGTGCTCCCCATGAATGTAATAATTAAAAGAGTGGATTTTGCTAATTAAAGTTAAGGCCAGTTCCAGGGGCCACTGAGAAGCTGTCTAATTATGGAACACCGGAAAGAGTTTAAAAGCAGCTTAAACATATCTGGAAAGAGCAAGCTATGACTACAAATGGTATTACCGGCAGCTGTAAACAAAATTAAAAAATTATTATTTGTATTTAAAAGCCAGAATTACAGGCAGGTTATTTTTGTAATACCAATGCTCTTATGCAATCTCTAAGAAAATTCACACTGACTGGAAGATCTGAAGTTTTTAAGAAAGTCCAGAATAACTATAAATCCTAAGTTTGTTAGGTATATAGTGTACAGTAAAGTCCCATTTATCCAGAAACCAGTTATCTGAGATTTACTAATTTTAATATTTCTGCTACTTGCTAGTAGTTATGCTATGTGCCTGCTAGATGGGGTTAGTTGCAAACTGTTCCGGGAAGCTTCAGTTAGTATCCAGCAATAAACAAACTCACTGTGCTCACATTATTACTGGATTATTTTTAACACCCAGCAGCTATGGCTTCTAAATCTTTACAGAAGTTTATGGATACATCTTGGTCCAGCAAAGGAGGGAAACATAAGCGAGTTGTAGTAACACTGCAAGAGAAAATACACATTTGTAAACTAACAAAAAAAATAGCATTACACTGTTTTAATGCCAGAACACAATAGTGGAAAAGTAACACTCAATGATATTTAGCAAATAATGATTACCTAATAAAAAACTATTTTTTTGTTATATAAACTGGCCATATCCCACTGAGGCAGGGTGACCTAAAAGGAAAAACAAAAGTTTCTCCTTTTAAATATTGAAATGTATACAGGAGAAGGGGTAAAAAAAAACAGTATTATGGTCAAGAATATTTTGTTAAAGGTGTTGAAGGAAAATTTCATCAAAGCCTAAAGTGGATCAATTAGAAAATGTAGTTATATATGAACCAATCAGAAGGTGCATCATTTTTGATCCATAGCCCTCTCCAGTCCTTTCTATTCATATCAATACATTATTTGCAAAGTAATAAACATAACTTATTTCCATAAGCTATGAGGGGGGATTTCAAATAGCTGGAAAATCTGCATGACTGAAATGGCCTCAACACAAGTGTTTTCTGGATGCAGGGGACTTGACTGTATATAAACTTACAATAAAAACCCACATGCGTATTTAAAATTTTATCTTATCCCTCTTGTTGAGGGAGTGTGCTCTGGAACTGGAACTGGGGAAGAACTGTCTTAGTTTCTGAAAATCTTGGAAAGGTGAGAAGGTGCTTTAAACAATTCCCTCCTTTACAAATAGCATTTCTTCCCATGAAACCTAGATAAGAGGAAGAGACTATACAAATTGAAGTTTTGCTTTCTGCAATGTATCAGACTGACCTCTGGACCTATTTAAGAGTGTGTGTTCAGCTGAGAACAGTGTTATCTGAACTATTCCAAAGACACTGGAATGAAGTCTGCTGACATTCTAAAAAGTTTAACATGCATGTAATATGTCTAGGTCATAGGAAATGTGATCTTTTAGCATGATAAGAAGATCATTTTAAAAATACAAATAAGAGGAAGAAATGAGATACATCAGCGTTCTTTAGGAAATTTATCACATAGGTGCTGCTTGACCTCCATGGGGAAGTGGAACAGAATTCTTCCTCCGTAAGCCATGCGTGTCGTAAGAGGCGACTAAAATGCTGGGAGCAAGGGGCTAGTAACCCCTTCTCCTGTATATATTACTAAATTTGAAAGGAGAAACTTAAGTTTTTCCTTTTGGGCCACCCAGCCTCGGTGGGATACTGCTGGTACGTTGATAGAATAGATAGGTGCTGCTTGTGAAAAACCGAACTACCCCATATATAATATATAGTATATTTTTACTTCAGTAACTCTTTTATGTTCATTTTTTCTTTGTAGCAGCACTCTGACTACCACTTCCTTATGCATCTTGGGAGGAGTGCAACCTGTAACCTGCGAGATAAGTACAGCACAGCAAGTCTTCACTTAATGTCATTGATAGGTTCTTGGAAACTGCAACTTTAACGAAACGACATATAACAAAACCAATTTTACCATAGGCTAATTGATATAACCAAGAGTGAAGTTCTTATGGCACTGCAACAGGGTTAGATCAAGGAATAAGTGTTTGAAAAGCAAAAACTGTAAGGAACACTTCCTGCCACCTCACAGTTCAAAAAAAAACAATAACAAATATGGCGTGCTTGCTGTGCACTTTCATACTGCATTGTTTATTGACATGCATTTGTATACTTTATGAATTTTTATTTTTACAATAATCTGTATTCATTCATTCATTCATTTTTCAACCCCTTATTTCATTTCAGGGTCATGGGTGGCCACAGCCTATCCCAGCAGCTCAGGGCACAAGGCCTGGAAGGACACCATTCCATAGCAGGGCACACTTGCACACACATCCACCACTATCAACTTGTACTGGAACAATTTAGACATGCTAATTAACCTACCATGCACATCTTGAAGATGTGGGAGGTAACCCACACAGACATGGGGAGAACATGCAAACTCCACACAGACAGTGGCCCCAGCCGGGAATTGATTTTTTCTCTCTCATCAATGTTATAACAAAACGACATGATTCAAGGACATGTTGTACATCTGTCCAAAATAAAAATTTTGCAGAAAGAATCCATAAAAAGCTCACAAGGTAAATTCTTTGAAATTCTCTAAGAGCTCATGTAAGCTTTAATATTTTGAAAGGATGTCTACACCTGGGGCTTAAAAAATATGCTCAGGTGAATTATTGTTTCAGAAACTGTGAGTAGAGGAGTAACTAGTGTAGGAATACCTACTCGTATGTCTCTCCCTGCCCAGAATTTGAGAGTGGAGTCTTTTGTCAGCCTGCTGTGTGAAAATTTTTACAGGTCATCTATTATACATCTCTACCTATATTAAATCTCATTTATCCAGCACTTAACCCTTTCACTGCTGGACCCCTGGTTCTAAACTCTCGCTATGTGTTAACAAAAATAAATAAATAAAAAATGATAGAGAATCTTTTCCTAATGGTAATGACACCAAAAATATGAAATTTGATGGAAAACTTACAGAATTACACTCTTGCAAAGTTAGCGATCTCAGTGATATTTATGCATAAGCAAATTAGTCCACTTTGAGCCCTATTTTCAGCCAATTCCATTGTTCTAGTCGACCAAACTCATAGCTATTTCGCTAGAGCTCCATTTGTTCTATTCATTGAGTACAAGAAATTGCTCATTTACTGATTTCAACTACCCAATAAAGTGATCAGAAATTGGTAATTGGGGCAATTTCATACACAATTCTAGGACAATTTCAAAATAGGGGCCAGAATGAACAATGCAGACATTCCTGGCACTAAAATAACATTTTCTCTGCTCATTAGTCAGGTTTCCAGACCCTTCTTATATTACGCTTGCTTT
This sequence comes from Cherax quadricarinatus, assembly GCF_038502225.1. NCBI lineage: Eukaryota > Metazoa > Arthropoda > Malacostraca > Decapoda > Parastacidae > Cherax > Cherax quadricarinatus. The sequence continues at coordinate 1,509,540 of NC_091314.1, read as the reverse complement.
CCATTTTGAATTTTTATTCACACAAAAAATAGAAGATTTACTGTTATGCAGACTACTGCATTATTGTAAAAATGGTATAAACAATATCAGCGCACTTGTGAAAGAATATTAGACTCGCCAGTTGAAGTGTACTGGATGCATGGTGTGATTTGTTTACTCTTGAACCTCTACAAAAATCAAACATTTCTGCTACTTTGAGCTCAATTTCAAGATACTTTTAGTTCAAAAACCATTCAAAATAATCTCTATTTCTGTAATATATCTTCCATTCTATCGATTGAAACCAAGAAAACGAGAATATGACTATAAATACCACACGAAAATACACCGCAAATTCAGTGTTTTAACCCCTTCAGGGTCCAAGGCCAAAATCTGAAGTGGTGCTCCAGTGTCCAAGAAATTTTGAAAAAAAAAAAAAAATTATTTTTTCTTACAGAATTAAAGAGCATATTTTTGTGAAGGTAATAAGACAAAAAAAAAATTCTGATCAGTACTTACCGAGATACAGTGCCAAGAAGTTTGTCCAAAATGATGTGGTGGTGGCAACATCGACGAATTCCACATACGCTCATTACATTATTTAGCGGTTTTTAAAGTTTTTTCTTTTCTTTTCCAATTTTTTCTATTCCTACTAACATTTGGGGCCTGAGAGACCAATACTGTATATAATGTATATATATAAACTCACTGTATTGAACACAATAACCACACTAAAGTTATTATCATATTATTGTTTACCACTGTTGTTTATTACAATAAACATGCACAAATCTTGTATAATACTAATGTTCTATCATATATTTACATATTTACAATCACTGGACATGGTTTTAGAACTGCTGGAGCTTGTGGAACTCCTTGAAACAAGGCACCATGCACAGAGGCACCTTACATTCCTCACACATAAACCGAGTGTCTTTGCGTCTTTGTTGCCGTCGTTTTGTTTGTGCACAGATCATCAATTCTATGATTCACCTCATCTTTCATAGACCCATCCGCTGACACGTCCACTCCCAAATATCTGAATACGTTCACCTCCTCCATACTCTCTCCCTCCAATCTGATATTCAATCTTTCATCACCTAATCTTTTTGTTATCCTCATAACCTTACTCTTTCCTGTATTCACCTTTAATTTTCTTCTTTTGCACACCCTACCAAATTCATCCACCAATCTCTGCAACTTCTCTTCAGAATCTCCCAAGAGCACAGTGTCATCAGCAAAGAGCAGCTGTGACAACTCCCACTTTGTGTGTGATTCTTTATCTTTTAACTCCACGCCTCTTGCCAAGACCCTCGCATTTACTTCTCTTACAACCCCATCTATAAATATATTAAACAACCACGGTGACATCACACATCCTTGTCTAAGGCCTACTTTTACTGGGAAAAAATTTCCCTCTTTCCTACATACTCTAACTTGAGCCTCACTATCCTCGTAAAAAACTCTTCACTGCGAATGCATCTCTTCTGAGCAAATTTCTTCTGAGTTGAAGGAAGCTGTATTATGAAATGATCACCTTCCCTCCTCAAACGCTTGGGTATATCCTGAGTAATTCGAGGACCTTGTTGTATAGCAGGTGTTCTTACCTGGTACTTCATTATGAGTTGTCTGACAACAGACAAACAAAATTCACCATACGGTGGTCTGTTGCCAGTCTTTATTTGGTACATATTATATGCATTGAGCATAGAAATGTCCACGAGATGGAAGAAAAGTTTCACGTACCACTTGTAACTCTTACGAACACAGTCAACAAAACCAATCTGCATGTCACATTTGTCAACCAAGCGCATGTTTTGTGTATAATCAATCACTGTCACTGGTTTTCGAATACGTTCATTAGTCACTCGATCAACTTTGCCACTGTCTTGCATTTCATTACGATGAATGGTTGCCAACAATGTGACATCTCGTTTGTCATGCCACCGCAATGCCATGATGTCACTGGCAGTAAACACCTGCACGTCATCACCACGAGCACCTGCGTTGAGCCTGGGCATATGTTTACGATTAGAACGCACTGTGCCACACACATCTGTCTTGTTCACTCGCATGAAATCACTGAGTAATGGGCTTGTGTACCAGTTATCGGTATATAATATATGCCCCTTACCAAGATAAGGTGCCATCATGTTTCTCACTACGTCACCTGAGATACCCAATAACATCTTGGTATCTTTCAATGTTTTACTTCCCGTGTATACAACAATATCCAACACCAGGCCACTGTCACAGTCACAGAATACAAACAGTTTTATACCAAAGCGTTTCCTCTTGCTCGGTATATACTGCTTGAATGACAGTCTACCTTTCAACAAAATCAAAGACTCGTCAATTACAAGATTCTTGAATGGATAAAAGTATATGCTGAACTTTTGTTTGAGATACATGAAAACATTTCTAATCTTGTATAACCTGTCACTTCTGTCAGGCCTGGTTTTGTCAGAGAAGTGCAACATACGTAAGAGCAAGATAAACCTGTTCACTGGTATGATTTCACTGAAGACTGGGGTAGAAATTAGCCGATCTGTGGACCAGTATGCTTTTATATTATGCTTATAGACATGAGGCATAAGCATTATTGTTGCAAAAAGCAAATACATTTCTGCAACAGTCGTCTCTTTCCACTTGTGTAGTCTTGACTGTGGTGATATGATCGTATTTGCCATGGTGTACTCAAAATACTTATTACTTTCCCTGACAATAGTTTCCATCAATGGCTGGTCAAAGAATAATTCAAAGAATTCCAGTTCATTGGCCGTGGTTCCAAGGGGACAAGTAGGTAGAATTCCACTTTGAGAGTCATCAAAGTGGTGAGGCTTGGGAACAAAATTGGGATTTTGTTGCCAATCCCACATATAGTTTGCTGGTGGATACTGGACATCATAGGCTGGTTGTGCGGGTGGTTGTGGTGGGCTGGTGGCTGACGCTCCGCTTTGTCCTTGAACTGACGAGTCAGCAGCGTGGGTCCCACCCTGGGCTGGTGAGTCACGCATGGCGGTGCCACTACCATCACCACTAACACCATCCACTGATGCCTGTGGTCTATCCATGCCAAGTGTAGCCACATCATCCTCACTATCACTACCTAAAACTGGTGTAGGGCCACGGGATGTACTCCGGGATGTACTCAGTCCCCTGGGCACAGCATAGGGTACACTACCCGAGCGCATGCGGCAGCCATACTGATGCTTCACTGGTGAATATGATTCCTCACTATCACTACTCAAATGATCGTCGAGCGCAATAAAATCACAATCCACATCACTATCATCATCATTACTGAAGTCAGAGGCCTGGCCACGTGAAAATATTAGTTTTCTCCTGCGTTGAGGAACAACTGACCATGAGTCACGAGTGCCCACACCAGAGGTAGAAGGTTGAAGATCGTCAGGGTTTTCTGCACTATTATCGATATCCTGGTCATTCTTTTCGGTCACTAAAAGATCAAAGCCGTAGAATTCGTCTTCATTTCCACTTCCATCAGTGTCAGAACTATCAGATAGGAAGAGGAGAGTCCCAGTTTTCTGGGGAGTGAGAGCTGACTTGCGACGAGGCATGGTGAACAAGGGTAACTGAGCCGGCATTCCCACAATGCTATGCGGGTGCCTAGATTTTTTGTTTATGGCGCACATCCACCATGCAGACCCGTTCTCTCACATGTAGGCCTATGAGCGCTTTCACGCTAAATTTGACGGCGCTAGAATTTTGGCATAGATCTATGGTTTGGACACTCAACGTGAAGCCGTAGATCTATGGGACGGACCCTGAAAGAGTTAAACCAAAAATACAGTCAGAGTTTTTTTTTTCTCATTTTCCAGTGCGTGCTGCAGGATTTTTTTTATACTGCACACACTAACTGCTCAAACCCATTCTCTCATATGTAGGTCTACCAGCTTTCTCCTGCCAGATCTCAAGCCACTAGAATTTTGGTGTAGCACTACGGCACCAACACTGACTTGTAAGCCATAGTACTATGGCACCAACAGTGAAAGGGTTAAGAAACCTAAATGCAGTAATATAAACCTTAACCAAATGCAAAAAAAGACAAGTCCTGGTGAGCAAAAAACAGAAATGGATGACAAAGTCAATCCTCAGAATCAGAAATATTTCTCATGAAGATGGGTTAACCCTTAAACTGTCCAAATAAAGATCTACGTTTACGTGCATAGCGCTCTGAACGTAGATCTACGTTTTTTTTTTACATGGTTTCAAATGGAGAAAATAAAGGTTGGAGCACTACGCATGTGAATGTAGATCTATGTTTGGACAGTTTAACCCTTTGAGGGTCGACAGGCCCTCTCCGAAACTCGTTCTCAGGGTCGGCCAAATTTAAAAAAAAAAAAAAAATATTTTCTCTTATGAAAAGATAGAGAATCTTTTCCCGATCATAAAGACACCAAAAGTTTGAAATTTGATAGAAAACTTACGGAATTATGCTCTCGCAAAGTTAGCGGTCTCAGCGATTTTGCCCACTTTGAGCCCCATTTTCGGCCAATTTCACTGTACTAGTCGACAAAACACATGAATATTTCGCTAGAACTCCATTTTTTCTATCGAATGAGTGCAAGAAACCACCCATTTATGAAATTCAACTATCCAGTACAGTGGTCAGAATTTAGCAATTTTGCCAATTTCACACAAATTTCAAAAGATGCCAATTTCGGAATAGGGTCCAGAATAAACAAGAAAGACATTCCTGGCACTAAAATGACATTTCCTCTAGTCATTAGTCACGTCTCAAGGCCCCTCTTATATTCTTTTGCTTTCCACTTTGAATTTTTATTCTCACAAAAAATATAAGATTTACTGTTATGCAGACTACTGCATTAGTGTAAAAAATGGTATAAATATTATTGGTGCACTTGTGAAAGAATATTAGACTCACCAGTTGACGTGTATTGCACGCTTGGCACGATTTGTTTACTTTTGAAGTTTGGTAAAAATCGAACATTTCTGCTATTTTGAGCTCAATTTCAAGGCACCTTTCATTGTAAAACCAGTCAAAATCATCTCAATTTCTGTAATATGTCTTCCATTCTATAAAATGAGACCAAGAAAACTAGAATACAACAATAAATACCATACGAAAATACACTGCAAAGTCGCTGATTTATTCCAAAAAAAAATGGTCAAAGTTTTTTTTTTCTCATTATGCACTGTGTGCTGCAGGATTTTTTTTAGACTGCGCACACTGACCACAGACCCATTCTTTCATATGAAGGCCTACCAGCTTTCTCCCACTAGATTTGAGGCCGCTAGAATTTATGAGTACTAGTACGTCAAAAACCCCTACGCGTAAGACGTACTAGTACGACCAAAACCCTCAAAGGGTTAAGGGTTAAAAGTAGTGAGCTTGCACAAACTAATATAAGTAATATAACTGGAGTATACAAATACAAAATAGAAATAAATGAAGTATGAATAAAGTGCTGATATATGAGCAGAATAAACTGCTAAGTAGCATCATTTAAGTGAGAACTTAGGGTAAGTTTAAGATTAGATTAAGCAAATACACAAGTAGGAATGGGTTGGTGCATGTAGGACCTGCTCAGTGTGGGCTAGTAGGCCCACTGCAATGCACCTCCATTTTTTTTTTTTTTTTTTAACAAGTCGGCCGTCTCCCACCGAGGCAGGGTGACCCAAAAAGAAAGAAAATCCTCTAAAAAAAGAAAATACTTTCATCATCATTCAACACTTTCACCTCACTCACACATAATCACTGTTTATGCAGAGTTGCTCAGAACACAACAGTTTAGAAGCATATACGTATAAAGATACACAACATATCCCTCCAAATTGCTAATATCCCGAAACCCCTCCTTTAGAGTGCAGGCATTGTACTTCCCATTTCCAGGACTCAAGTCCGGCTGTATAAAAATAACTGGTTTCCCTGAATCCCTCCACTAAATATTACCCTGCTCACACTCCAACAGATCGTCAGGTCCCAAATACCATTCGTCTCCATTCACTCCTATTGAACATGCTCTAATTATTCAAATTATTCTAATTATTCAAATTATATTCACTCTCAACCAACTCTCTTGTTTCTTATAGCCTCTTCCTTTGTTACCATGGCTTTATCATTCTTTCAATATCAGAAATATTATTCTGTTTAAACATTTCAGGCAATTGGCAGCGAGACAACATTAATATATTGCAATATTTAATATAAAAATACAATCAATTTTCATAATTTTAAAACTCAGTCTCATTTACCTGCTGGTATGAGAGTCAAGATAAGAGATATTACTGCTGTCGTACTTACTGTTAGTGTCTTCAGGTATTGATGAGCACTCTCCATCCTCATTTTCACAGCCTGCTGATCCTCCTGGATTCACCACAGCCCTCTCCTCATCTGCATGCTGTTCTCCTGAGAGATCAGGTGCTGTTACAGGCGTGGGAGGACTAGTTGTGGAAGGACGAGGAGGGCCATGGTGACGAATGCGAGGTTGTCGAGTCCACTGATACCATGGATGTGATGCATGTGATGATCTCATCAGACTTCTGGGAAGAGCACGCTCCACGGCTTGATCTGAAAATACTCACTTGTAAATTTTCTATTTTACTGGCCAAAGAATTACTATGCACAGTTTTTAATGCTGAATGTACAAACACTTGTGTTGTAGCATACTAAAAATGTAATGAATCTTGAAAGCTTGCAAGTTTCTAAGGTACATCTAATTTTTCAGTGTTTTTCCAACACTACAGGTACAAAAGAATTTACCAAACACATTAATTTATTGATGGCGTTTCTATAAACCATCAAACCAGTGCACACTGGTACTACATATTTGATATTTTCAGTCAACAGCACCACCAAAGAAAAAAAAAGTCAAATACAGTGGAACCTCAGTTTTCATGATTAATTCGTTCCAGAAGTCTGATGAAAACCGAATTGTACAAAAACTGAAGCAATATTTCCCATAAGAAATAATGTAAATCCAATTAATCCATTTCAGACACCCAAAAACATTAAAAAAAAATTACAGAGAATAACTAGTTTTACATGCAGAAAACAATGAGAAATAAATGTAAATGACTAATGAAATGGATAAATGAACATTTAACATCACTATTACCTTTATTGAAGACTTGTTGGCATATGGAAGAGGGCAAGGAGGGGAGAGGGAGGAGAGGTTAGTGTTTGGAAGGGGAATCCACCTCCATCAAGGCCCTTTCCGGTGTTACTTCCCTTCTTTGTCTTTTACTGGCACTAGGAATGGCTTGAGAATCACTGGACCCCTGTCATGCAAAAAATCTGCCAAGAGGTCTGTTTCTGGTGTCTCTAAGATTTGGCTAAAATGGAACAAGGCATTGTCATTGAACATGTTGCAGACACGGCTTGCAACAGCTTTGTTAGGGTGATATTCCTCCACAAAACTTTGCAACTCATTCCACTTTGCACACATGTCCTTAATCACTGAAGAAGGCACACTCTCCCCTCTCTCTTCCTCCTCCTCTGAAACAATTTCCTCAGCTGCAGTCTGTTGCTGTTCCAGTTGAAGGTCTTGCAGCTCTTCGGTGTTAGCTCTTCCCTGCGGTCGTCCACCAACTCTTGCACCAAAACACTATCTCCCGCTAACTGTTTTTCATTGATCCACACCAACAACAACTTCTCAAAATCTTCGATTGTTTGCGACCTCTGTTTCGTTAGCACATTTACCCCTTTTGCAACATCAGCTTCCTTGATTTCTTTTTTCTTCGCCAGGATGGAACTGATCGTTGATGTGGACTTCCAGTACATCCTGGCAAGATCAGCCATGTGTATGCCACTTTCATACTTTGCTACAAGTTCTTTCTTGAATTATATCATGTTTCTTGCCTTCTTTATCAAAGGGCTGGCACTCAGAACTTTCTTTGGCCTCATGGTGGCTCTTCCCAGAACTCTGATGAGATCATCACATGCATCACATCCATGGTATCAGTGGACTCGACAACCTCGCATTCGTCACCATGACCCTCCTCGTCCTTCCACAACCAGTCCTCCCACGCCTGTAACAGCACCTGATCTCTCAGGAGAGCAGCATGCAGATGAGGAGAGGACTGTGGTGAATCCAGGAGGCCATGCACTTGCATATTTCAAATCCTACTAATGGGTATCAGTATGTCACCATTAAAGACAGCATCATCAACACGGCCACTTGATACTGGAGTTCCGCAGGGAAGTGTCCTTGGTCCCCTGCTCTTCCTCATTTACATCAATGATCTTCCAAACGTATCCCAACACCTGAAACCCATTCTCTTTGCTGACGACGCGACTTGTAATCTCTCACCCTAATCTTGCCACCCTCAACACCATTGTTAACGAGGAGCTGCTCAAAATATCGACTAGGATGACAGCCAATAAACTTACACTTAACACTGACAAAACCTACTATATTATGTTTGGTAGCAGAGCAGGTGTTGCACAACTTAACATTAAGATCGACAACACTCTAATTGCCAGACATAATGAGGGCAAATTCCTAGGCCTATACCTTGACAACAACCTGAATTTCAGTACCCATATCCAACACATAACAAAAAAAAGTATCCAAAATGGTTGGGATCCTCTCCAAGATACAATACTACATGCCGCAAAATGCCCTTCTCACACTATACCATTCACTCATTTATCCATACCTCACCTATGCTATTTGTGCTTGAGGATCAACTGCAGCAACACACCTAAAGCCAATAATAACCCAACAAAAATCCGCAGTGAGAATAATCACTAAATCCCATCCCTGGCAACACCCTCCCCCCACTTTTCATAGATCTAAACTTACTCTTTGTTCAGAACATCCACACTTACTACTGTGCAATCTACATCTACAGGACCTTAAATTCCAATTTAACCTTGACCTAAAATGCTTTCTTGATAGTTGTGACAGGACCCACAGACAAAACACCAGACACAAACATCTCTATGACATTCCCCGTGTCCGACTAAACCTTTACAAAAACTTAATGTATGTCAAAGGCCCTAAAATCTGGAACACCCTACCTGAAAACTCTAGAACTGCAGACACATTCATCACCTTCAAAACTACCGTTAGAAAACATTTTATCTCCCTGATACACCCCGTCAACTAACTACATGAAAACCACCTGGTGGTTCACACTTACACTCACTCACTCACCCATTTGACTATAAACACAGAAATACGAATCTTAATCTTAAAATAATGAATCCTAACTAGTCATAAGTTTGTCTGTGATACACCAATACAGAAACTATGTATTGTGCCAAAACAAAAGCATTCACATTGCTAAACTCACAAACTATAATTTAGTCACTTAGCCATAGTACCAACTTACTCCATAATTTGTAATAATTTAGAGTTAAGAATTAATCTAAGTCTGCCCGAAATGCCTAGCCATGCTAGGTGTCCTAGTGGCCCCTTCTGTAATTAGTATTTTATAACATGTAAACCACACAATATCCAAAATCTGTAAACCCCGCATTGTAATCCTTATAGAGAATAAATTTGATTGATTGATTTAGAAGTCGCACTCAATAAACGAGCACAAAAAAACCATGGATTATTACGAAATGTTATTCGAACACGCAAGGCAATGTTCACGCAACGAGAAACAACACCAGACTGAGTCAGAACATGTTGGATGCTTTGTGTGGGCGCAGGCAGGTGGACGCGTTTGGTATGGACCATTGTCAACCCTACAAAAACCGAGCAGAAAACCGAATCCTACAAAAACCAGGGCACACAAAAACCGAGGTTCCACAGTAGATTGTCCAAATAGACTTAACACACAAATAGCCCACACACGAGAGGAAAACTGATGATGTTTCGGTGATACTGGCTCCCTCTCTCTTTTGTGATAGTGTGACTTTGTAAATGGTCCAAGTCGGACTGAAATATCTTCATGAGCTTATCTCTCTCTCCTATGTGCCCAGGCATGCTATAGGCTTTCTTTGTGCTTAACAATATAACATGTAAATCTCACACTGTATACTATGCAAAGGAATAATGAGTACTTCTATTGTATTTGTATTTATTTGTGTATTGTTCCAATCACAGCATTGTGCCTTTTTTGTTCCAAAAATTTACATGTTTCGCTAATTACAGTAATTTTAAGCATCATTCCAATTTTTCACTATTTGATTAGAGAAGAAAGGAAGACTCAGGATAACTACATTCATACATTCATTTACACTCATTCACTCATCCCCTCTCTCTCTCTCTCTACATCGGCCATCTCCCACCAAGGTAGGTTGTCCCAATAAAGGGAACACTCACCATCATTCACTCAATAGCTTTCATGCTAAAAGTGCACAAACATTTCAATTCAAATGACCCTTGGAACCATGAATGCAAACACTCCTATTAATCCTGCCAAAGATACAGTAAACACTCCATTTAATGGGCTTCAGAAATTCAGAGCAAAATCCACTAGGTCAAAAGATTCAGAAACAATGGACAATGTCCTTTAGTCCCAGATTTATTCATTATTAAAATCATGATAAAACAATCTTTTCTCTGTCTGCTACAATTGCCATTACTGGCCACCATCCCCCAATTAATCCATTATGTACAGGGTTTGCTATACATTACTGAAGCACTGAAAATTCAAAGTCAACTGAATAAAGCATTCTCATGTAATAAACAAAAATTTGTGAGAAAGTGAACAAGAATGTTGCTGAGGATGTTCCCAAAATAGGAGTCTCCCATTATTTTATTTAAAAACACCATAAAATGCAAATTTTTATTTTTTCCAAATTTCTTTTCTTATTTATATTTTATTTCAAATCCTCTAAAATCCTATAAGGAAAATTTTTATTTTTGTTTAAAAATAGTCAGACCTGACTCCCATACAGCCCAAAATTAACACAAAAATACTGTACTTCCAATAGATACACCAGCACTTAGAGTTTGAAGTTAATCAGAAGAACCATTCTCTAGTTATTACATAGTTAACAATTTACTTAATAAAATTGGGAAATTAATATTTCAACGGCTCAAAGTGAGAGACAAGCTTTGTTTCAATAAAGCTAACCAATGGTAAAAGTGTGAAGCCAATCAGATAAGACATTTTCCAGTAAGTTCTCAAGTTATACAGAGAAGTTCAGGCAGACTTCAAATTGCAATTGAGCTACTTAATACCTGAGTGTGTCTGTGTCTGGTGCATAGAGGGGGAAGACAGTAGCAGTGGCTGGTGCCACAAGTCAAGAGCAGTGGCTGAAGGTGGAGAATCATCAAAGTCACGCAGCCTCTCCAGCAGCACCTCACACCGCATCACATCACAGAAATCTGCTAAGCACACCGAGTCCTCTCCCTGTAATGGTAAAGGGGTTATAAATTCAAGATTACTAATCTTATAATAAAATTTGATGTTTTAGTCACCCTGTGTTTACCGGACAATACCTGATGCATCATTCTCATATTCTTTATGAAAATTTTATTTCTAAAAAAAAAAAAATATTGAAAAAAGCTTTTATTACAAATACTATACATACACTGCAAAGTTTTTGCCAGTCATTTTGTCAGTTTCTCAAATAGTGTTTAAACAAGGGCCCCAATGGAAATAAGTCACTTTGACTTTTTTGGGTTATCCTAGGTAATCTACACATATGCTGCTATGTATGATAATTTATGTAACTGTATTTATGTGTACGTATACCTGAATAAAGTTACTTACACTTACAAATATGTATTATGAACACAACCAAACTGTGAATACATGTATTACCATTTCACTCAAACATGTTCACACTGGTAATATCCCATTGTAAGCCAGGTCCAACTTACATTATTGAGGTAATCTTCATGCCGGTTGTCGAGGTGGCGATCAAGGTGGGCCTCATGATAAAAGGACTTTCCACAGAGGCCACAAGTCCACTGTGGTGATACATACACCTTAGCAGCCTCCTGCTGTGCAAATACATCCCGTGCACTGTGTAGTGGGCACTCCAGGGGAAGTGTAACGCCATATTTCTCCAGCACTGGCACCCACCGCTAATACATTTAAAATTTAATTACTAGACAATATATTGATGAATCAGAGGGATCCACAATAAAAATATATACTATACTACTGTATTTTCTGATGGCTTATTATGCACTGTGAAAACCACATTCAAGCTGTAAAGGGGAGATTTTTATAGTTTTTAAACTTTTAATTTGCAGTAATTTCTTCTTTAGTAGTGTTAAATTTTCAGCAAGATCAGCTGGTAAACTTTTGTAACTGTCATATATCCTCACGTGCCCTTAACTGTAATTAAATATTTATTGATAATATTTTTGCCTTTATCTTCACAATTAATTATTGGTAATCTTCAATATATGTCCCTCAAGAGAGGTTGATGCTAGTGAAGGACTCATGATATAATTGGATCTGTGCTCCAATTCCTTGAATCAAATATGAATGCCTTATATTCCCAAAAATGTTGTATGACCCCTATGAATTTAGCACTTCCCCATGAATGTAATAATTCAATGTATATGCACTACGACTCTTCCCTAATTTAATTACTGTAACTCCAATAAGACTTTTGAAAGTTAAGAACTTAACCTTTTTCTTTAGGTATATACTACAGTACTACTGTATTCATCATTTTCTTGCTTCTACTGCAAAAAATTATATTTATTGAACAGCATTATATTTTTATTTCTATATTAACATTCTCCTTTTTTCACAATTACTTCTCGTAAGTCAATTCATGTTAAAAACTACCAGAAGCTCTTGAAACGATAACAAATTAAATTTATTGTCAAATCTCATACTCCCCTTACCTTGTTGACAAGCTTTCTGACAAGCGCTGCCTTGTCCCGGGTGCAAGGTGGACGTGGTTCCAGCGGCCCTGGACGTGGTACCAGCGTTAGTAAAAGTACCACTAACACCTGTAAGCATATTATTATTATTATTATCATCAGGGAAAAAAGCTAAACACATAAGGGTCATATAACACCTGGAAAATGGAAAACAATTAGATTGAGCCAAGGGAAATATATATCCCATTGCTTGGATCAAGAGCCTCCCCACACACACCTGCATGAACGTAAGCACAGTGCAGTATGGTAAGGTTAGATATTATACAAACAAAAATCCTGCACTTCAAAATACAGTATACACATTATGGGGTATAAAAACTTATTAACACAAAATTCCTCTTAAACAAGAAACACTGTACACAAAACACCTCAAGTCACTGGGCACAAGAACACTGCAGGTAGCCTAAGGACTTGGAACCAATTTAGGGAATATGCCTGCCTAGTTATCTGCCACAAATTAGAACAGATTAGAAATTAATTTATAAAGGTAATGCGGGATGAATGGGGAAACTTCGAAAAAGTAGTAGTAGTTTACAAAAGCAAGACTGAGGCAAGTGCGTTACAAGCAGATTAAATGTGAAAGATGAAATACTGTACAAAGAATCAAGGATGACAACAAAGGAAATACATGGTATACCAAATGTAAAGTTCTATAGTGCATTAACAGACGAGCAAACTTTAGATGTAGCAAATCTGAACACCAAACATATAAATGAAATGGAGGAGAATACCACACTGTACCCAAAGTGGAAATAAGTTACTACTAGATGTCAAGAAAAACAAAACCACACACAACAAGACTACAGCATATGTTGTAAAAATAATGTGAAGGAATACTAAGCTGCTCACTCTGGAAAGTATGCAGTACACACTGTGGCAATATTTAGAAAAGCAACAGGGAAGAACCCTTTGAATTAGTGAACTGTCTTGCTGAAAAGCATCATTAAAAAATACTGAAAAAAAAAAATGAGAAAAAGCATGTAATACACTAGTAGAGCAAAGAACTATTGTACAGTTCTGTTTAAGATCAGAAAATTTCTAGTCAATTAAGGTATTATGACTGTTACAGAAATTATTACAAAAATAAGTGGATCTGCAAAATATTATACAGTGGAACCTCCACTTTTGAGCATATGCACGTGCGAGTTTTTCCAAATACGAGCAGTCGATCGGTCTACACGTATTTTTTTCTTCCATACGGGAGTGAAATTTCCATAAGCAAGTGGGCCTCGAGGGAGGTTCCTTGATGCTGGTGAGGGGCTCTTGCTCTTGATTTAGGGAATTGGATCTCATTTGTTTGTTGGACTATCTTATTGAAACTTGGGCAATGTATGATGGAAAGATGCTTCTTAACGTACACCAAAACTGAAAGAAATCGGACCATAAATAATGGAATTCACTTCTCAGCAATTAGCTGCCCCTTAGTGGTATTTTCATATAGTTTTTATTGTTGTATTCTCATTTTTTGGTCTCATTTGATAGAATGGAAGATATATTCGAGAAATAGATATGATTTTGTTTGGTTTCATGACAAAAAGTATCTCGAAATTGAGCTCAAAGTAGCAGAAATTTTTGATTCTTTGGCGATGTTCAAGATTAAACATTCCAATATGCAGTCGTGAATGGGTTGACATTATTTATACAATTATTACAATAATGCAGTAGTCTGCATAACAGTAATTCTTCTATTTTTTGTGAGAATAAAAATTACAAATTATTTATATTGTAATAATAATAATAATAATAATAATAATCATAATCATAATAATAATAATAGTATAATAATATAATATGTATAATAATAATAGTACACTGTATAATAATATAATATAATATTCCCAAGCTCCATTATTTGATCATCACTTTATTTGTTCACCACAAATTATTTTAGTCCCTTTTATATTGTCTCCTTTATTTTAGCTTTAAAAAACTACCTTAGCTCATTATTTTTACATTTGTTAAATAATTCAGGTGCTATTTTTTTAGCTTTAGAATATTTACTTTGTTTTATACTTAATTCTAACTATAGATTCACTACAAATCTTATGATTACAAGCATTGATCCTGATACCAACCTCTTATTTAATGACTTAAATGATTCAAACAGTTACTGTAATTACTACACAGCAGAACAATCAAAGGCACTTCTCAGAGCCAACAACAACATAACTATCTTTAACTACAATATCAGATCTTTAAGCAAGCATTACGATGACCTCCTAGCATTACTAAATTCCTTGCATGCCAATATGTCCATCATTACACTAACTGAAACCTGGCTAAAGCCTGATACTACAGATGTCTATGCCATTCCTGGTTACACAGCCATACACAACTGTAGGCCAGACCAACAAGGGGGTGGCACAGCTATATACTACTCAGACCAACTAGAATGTATCACTAATACTTGCACAAGGGATGAACATGGGGAATATATAATAGCTAAATTCAAATCCAAATACCTACAAAAACCTCTCACAGTGATAAACATCTACAGAGTTCCACAATCAAACATTAGCCAATTTAGTCAAAACCTAGGAAGTATGATAACTGATGCACGCATGAACAAAGATCACTTACTACTCTCAGGTGACTTCAATATAAATCTCCTGCAAGACCAAGACCCACACGTTACTGAATTCACAAACACAATGAGTAACTGCATGTTGCTACCAACAGTAACAAAACCTACAAGAGTTACGGAGACTAGTGTTTCCCTACTTGACCACATCTGGACCAACACCATATCCCCTTTAAAATCAGGCATAATTACAGATAATACCACAGACCACTACCCTCCTTTCCTCATAACAACTCTTGGTAAAATACCCCAAGACACTACTAAAGTCACCTTCAGACTTCACAATGAGGCAGCCATTAATAACTTCACAACAGCAGTAACAAACATTGACTGGCACACTGAGCTAGAAATCTATACAGATATTGACAAATGTTTTAATAATTTTCTAAAAAAGACCCAATACCTCTATAACAAGCACTGCCCTAAAAAAACTAAACAGATGACAGCTAAGAGACTGAACAGTCCCTGGCTAACACCCAGCATTCTCAAATCCATAAATACAAAACACCGATATGAAAAACAGTACAGAATGGGTCACATAAGCAGAGACCAAACAAAACGTTACTCGTCAATCCTAACCAGCCTGATAAGAAGGGCAAAAAAACTGTATTATGAGAACAGATTATCCAACTTACGAGGTGATATAAAAAAGACCTGGAAGACCCTATCAGAAATTCTGGGAACAAAAAAGATATCACAAAATAGCGAAATAAAATTAGCAAAATCAGATGAACCCCAACTCCCACCAACAGAAACAGCAAACAGACTCAATGATTTCTTCTCCACTATAGGACAAAACCTTGCCAATAAAATCCCAAGCTCAGATACCCCACCAAATGACTACCTCACTGGCAACTACCCGAACACACTGTTCCTAGCTCCGACTAACCCATACGAAGTCTCCCTTATTATCAACACACTAAAAAACAAGGCAGGAGATTTAAATACCTTACCACCCTTTATATACAAAAAAGTGTCACAAGTACTATCACCAATCATTGCAACCCTCTTTAACAAATCCATTGAATCCTCCACCTTCCCTACAGCTCTCAAAATAGCAAGGGTCACCCCGATCCATAAAGGAGGAGACCAAACAGAGTTGAATAACTATAGGCCAATATCCAATTTACACCCTCTCTCAAAAATCTTCGAAAAATTAATTCATAAACGAATCTACTCCTACCTCATCTCCCAAAACATTCTCAACCCCTGCCAATTTGGATTCAGGCCTAATAAAAATACTAATGATGCTATTATACACATGCTAGAACATATATACACTGCAATAGAGAAAAAAGAAGTCCCACTGGGGATCTTCATTGACTTACGTAAAGCTTTTGATACAGTTGACCATGACTTGCTCCACGTAAAGTTGTCACACTATGGTATAAGAGGGCACTCCCTCAACTACCTCAAGTCATACCTCAGCAACAGAAGCCAATATGTGTATGCAAATGGGGCAAGCTCTTCTGCTCAACCAATTACAGTTGGTGTCCCACAGGGAAGTGTCCTTGGCCCTCTTCTCTTTCTCCTATACATAAATGACCTACCAAATGCTTCGCAATTACTCAAACCCAAACTTTTTGCAGATGACACTACATACGTCTTCTCTCACCCGAGCCCAGTCACGCTAGCCAATACTGTAAACACCGAATTACAGAAAATATCTACCTGGATGAGGACTAACAAACTTACACTAAACATTGACAAAACCTACTTCATTCAGTTTGGTAACAGAGCTACAGATGTACCTCTTAACATAACGATAAACAGATCACCTATCACAAAGCTAACAGAGGGAAAATTCTTAGGAATCCACCTTGATAATAGACTCAAATTTCATACACATATACAACAAATTTCTAAGAAAATTTCCAAGACTGTAGGCATACTATCGAAGATACGGTACTATGTTCCACAGTCAGCCCTCCTGGCCCTTTATCACTCTCTTATTTACCCCTATCTCACCTATGGAATTTGTGCATGGGGCTCAACAACAATTAACCATCTCAGACCACTAATTACCCAACAAAAGGCTGCAGTTAGAATAACAAATTCTCACTACAGGCAGCACACTCCACCAATATTCAAAACACTCAACCTACTCACCATACAAAACATCCATACTTATTACTGCACCTATTACATACATAGAACACTTAACTCTGATATTAACCCTCCCCCTCAAACATCTCCTTGCCAACCTCAACAGAACACATGACCATAACACAAGGCACAGATCACTCTTTGATGTTCCTCGTGTCCATCTCATGCTATGCAAAAACTCAATGCACATAAAAGGCCCTAAAATCTGGAATTCATTACCTGTAAATATAAAAGAAACACTACCTGTTTATAAATTCAAGTCTCTTTTCAAAGATCACTTACTCACTCAAAACCAAATAAATACTGAATAACTGAACCTTATAAATTGTATATCCTATATGTTACTCACAATTATATCACACAAATGTTAAACCTAGGACCCAATCTAACTTTGTTATTTTTTTAAATACACTACCTAACATTATACTCCATTCGACTGAATGTACAGCAATGCATGCAACCATATGACCTGTCTTTGTAATACTCATTTGTGCTTAATAGTTATCTGTTTACAATAATGTTTTATCACTGATTTCATCATTGCTTAGTTAATCTTAAGTTAATTTTAAGCCAGCCCATAATGCTATGCATTTAAGTGGCTTTGGCATGCTGCTCTTACCTGTATTTTTTGTACCTCTGTATGTATGCTTAAATTACTAAATAAAATAAAATAAAATAAAATTAGGAGAAGGTGTGGAGTTAATAAAAGTATTAGTCAGAGGGCTGAAGAGGGTTTGTTGAGGTGGTTTGGTCATTTAGAGAGAATGGATCAAAGTAGAATGACATGGAGAGCGTATAAATCTGTAGGGGAAGGCGGGGTAGGGGTCGTCCTCGAAAAGGTTGGAGGGAGGGGGTAAAGGAGGTGTTGTGAGCGAGGGGTTTGGACTTCCAGCAAGCGTGCGTGAGCGTGTTAGATAGGAATGAATGGAGACAAATGGTATTTGGGACCTGACAATCTGTTGGGGTGTGAGCAGGGTAATATTTAGTGAAGGGATTCAGGGAAACCGGTTATTTTATATAACCGGACTCGAGTCCTGGAAATGGGAAGTACAATGCCTGCACTCTAAAGGAGGGGTTTGAGATATTGGCAGTATATACATATATACGTATTTTTATACGTATATACTTCTAAACTGTTGTATTCTGGGCACCTCTACAAAAACAGTGATTGTGTGTGAGTGAGGTGAAAGTGTTGAATGATGATGAAAGTATTTTCTTTTTGGGGATTTTCTTTCTCTTTGGGTCACCCTGCCTCGGTGGGAGACGGTCGACTTGTTGAAAAAAAAAAAAATAATAGTATAATAATATAATAAAATATGTATAATAATAATACATGTATAATAATAATGTACTATACATATAATAATAATTATAATGGATGGCTTCAAAAGGCCGTCACCAGATGGCAGTGTTTACCACAACAAAGCGGGAGCGGTTGTGGCCCACTCACCTGGAGTTTACCTGGAGAGAGTTCCGGGGGTCAACGCCCCCGCGGCCCGGTCTGTGACCAGGCCTCCTGGTGGATCAGAGCCTGATCAACCAGGCTGTTACTGCTGGCTGCACGCAAACCAACGTATGAGCCACAGCCCTGTTACATGACACATTTATTCATTCTAGAGTATATATCAGGATTCAATGTTATTTATATTGTTTATGTCATATTAGATGAATTGTGATAGATAAATAAGCCATACAGATGATATTAGAGAAATATTGAAGTATCTTGTCATGCTGCCTGAGAGCAGAGAATGGATTAATTGTATTTCAGTTAATTTAAATGAGGAAAATTGACTGTAAACGAGCAAATCCAGATGCGAGCAAGGTCATGGAACGGATTAAATTTGTGAGTGGAGGTTCCACTGTATTTAGATTAAGAAAGCCTTTATCAGACTTCTTCATAAGACTAATATAAAGACTATAAAATAAAAAAGATTATAAAAGACAAACTGTTACGGTGGAAGAGATAGTTTAAAAAAAAAATGCAGCTAGTATGAGGAAAATGTCCTCAGGAGAAAATATCATCATCAGGGTGCTGCAAGGTTCAATTCTGAGCCCAGGAAGGCTGAGTCCACATAACTAATCATTCTTTTAGTTACTGGCCAGACCCATTGGTGCTCAATATGTCTAACTTACAGAAGTGTCCATCATCCACAGTGATGTGCCACTGACTTGGTATAATACAATAAATAAAAATACAATAATAGTGATAAAAACAAAAATAAAATAATGATAATAATAATAATGCAATAACATGCATTCATAAACAATACATTTTTATGAATTTGTGATCTGAACAGATTTTGCCACAGGAAACTGCACTTTGCAGCAAAAGGCAACATCAAAAATTACAGTACTACAACCATTAAAATTACCTAAGTTGCATTACATGAAGCTTATAAAGCAGGAGCTTACAACCTGCTAGCAGGCACTGGCATAGTAGGAAATCTGCCAGTAGACATTAGTATAACTGGCAACCTGCCAGCAGGTACTAGCACTTGCTGGCAATTTAACTGGCACTGGTATTGCTGAAAACTGCCTAGTAAGCACTGGCATAGCAGGAAATCTGTTAGCAGGCACTAGCATACCTGGCAATCTGCCAGCAGGCACTAGCACACACTGGCAACTTGTTAACTGGTACTGACAGAACCGGCAACCTGCTAGCAGTCACCAACATGGCTGGCACGTATAGCAGCTGCTGTGACTGGTACATACCTCAACCTTCCTGCGACAAGCGGCCATAGCTAGAAGCAAGGCGGGTGAGGTGTATGCTGGGCTGGGTCATGGGGTGGAGGCTGCCGCCACGCTCCTCCCGCCTACTGGACACTACGACGCTGCAACACCATCATACCCGTGCCAGAATACGAAGGCCATACAGTACTAAAACTCTATACCTACTACCATACTTACTCAAAATTTAAGTACCCAAAGCAATATAAAAAATGCATAGCTAATACTTTAAGAGAACTACCATGAAAAACTTTTACAGTACATACATACATATGAGAAGTGGCTTTGCTATCTACCAACAAACCTTATGGTTTAATATTTTAAAAGTAATGTTTTATACTATACCTATAATTAATTCAATCATCTACAATCAAACCAAAAGTTAAATTACAAAGTAAAGTTAAAAACAGTGAACATTGTAATACTCAATTCTCAGACCTGAGAGAAACACATCACAATACATTTTGAAGTTGAAGAACTATTGTCTATGAACACTTCCATGAACCACTTACTGGAACAGCAACTAATGTTTACTGGCAGAACAGATATGTAAATTTCAAATTATATGCTGGTGTCTGCCACTAAGGTTGGATTTGATAAAGTACTAGTATGTACTTCATCATTATACAGAAAAGTAATTTTCTGTATTTCAAAAGAAATAAGTGGCAGCAAACATCAGTGCCTGTGTCAGAATAAAACCAAAACCCAGTACATGCATATACAGTACTGTTAATGCTTTTAATTCTATATTTTTTTATAAAATCATAAACAGTGGAGCCTCGGTTTTCATTTGCCCTGGAATTGGTTGAATTCAATTTTTGACAATTTTTTTCGTCAAAATATCGTCCCAGTTTTCATTCATCACCTCAGTTTTCGTCCACAGTACCGAAAGTGTCTCTCTGTCTGTGTCCACACAAAGCATCCCATGCAAGCATTCTGAGTCAGTCCGGCTTTGTTTCTCGTTGAGTGAATATTACCCTTCTCCACTATAGGACAAAACCTTGCCAATAAAATCCCAAGCTCAGATACCCCACCAAATGACTACCTCACTGGCAACTACCCGAACACACTGTTCCTAGCTCCGACTAACCCATACGAAGTCTCCCTTATTATCAACGCACTAAAAAACAAGGCAGGAGATTTAAATACCTTACCACCCTTTATATACAAAAAAGTGTCACAAGTACTATCGCCAATCATTGCAACACTCTTTAACAAATCCATTGAATCCTCCACATTCCCTACAGTTCTCAAAATAGCAAGGGTCACCCCGATCCATAAAGGAGGAGACCAAACAGAGTTGAATAACTATAGGCCAATATCCAATTTACACCCTCTCTCAAAAATCTTCGAAAAATTAATTCAGAAACGAATCTACTCCTAACTCATCTCCCAAAACATACTCAACCCCTGCCAATTTGGATTCAGGCCTAATAAAAATACTAATGATGCTATTATACACATGCTAGAACATATATACACTGCAATAGAGAAAAAAGAAGTCCCACTGGGGATCTTCATTGACTTACGTAAAGCTTTTGATACAGTTGACCATGACTTGCTCCACGTAAAATTGTCACACTATGGTATAAGAGGGCACTCCCTCAACTACCTCAAGTCATACCTCAGCAACAGAAGCCAATATGTGTACGCAAATGGGGCAAGCTCTTCCGCACAACTAATTACAGCTGGTGTCCCACAGGGAAGTGTCCTTGGCCCTCTTCTCTTTCTCCTATACATAAATGGCCTACCAAATGCTTCGCAATTACTCAAACCCACACTTTTTGCAGATGACACTACATACGTCTTCTCTCACCCGAGCCCAGTCACGCTGGCCAATACTGTAAATACCGAATTACAGAAAATATCTACCTGGATGAGGACTAACAAACTTACACTAAACATTGACAAAACCTACTTCATTCAGTTTGGTAACAGAGCTACAGATGTACCTCTTAACATAACGATAAACGGATCACCTATCACAAAGCTAACAGAGGGAAAATTCTTAGGAATCCACCTTGATAATAAACTCAAATTTCATACACATATACATACAACAAATTTCTAAGAAAATTTCCAAGACTGTAGGCATACTATTGAAGATACGGAACTATGCTCCACAGTCAGCCCTCCTGGCCCTTTATCACTCTTATTTACCCCTATCTCACCTATGGAATTTGTGCATGGGGCTTAACAACAATTAACCATCTCAGACCACCAATTACTCAACAAAAGGCCGCAGTTAGAATGATAACAAATTCTCACTACAGGCAGCACACTCCACCAATATTCAAAACACTAAACCTACTCACAATACAAAACATCCATACTTATTACTGCACCTATTACATACATAGAACACTTAACTCTGATATTAACCATCCCCTCAAACATCTCCTTGCCAACCTCAACAGAACACATGACCATAACACAAGGCACAGATCACTCTTTGATGTTCCTCGTGTCCATCTCACGCTATGCAAAAACTCAATCCACATAAAAGGCCCTAAAATCTGGAATTCATTACCAGTAAATATAAAAGAAACCCTACCTGTTTATAAATTCAAGTCTCTTCTCAAAGATCACTTATTCACCCAAAACCAAATAAATACTGAATAACTGAACCTTATAAATTGCATATCCTAAATGTTACTCACAATTATATCACATAAATGTTAAACCTAGGACCCAATCAAACTTTGTTATTTTTTAAATACACTACCTAACAGAATACTCCATTCTACTGAATGTACAGCAATGCATGCAACCATATGACCTGTCTTTGTAACACTCATTTGTGCTTTATAGTTATCTGTTTACAATAATGATTTATCACTGATTTCATCATTGCTTAGTTAATCTTAAGTTAATTTTAAGCCAGCCCGTAATGCTATGCATATAAGTGGCTTTGGCATGCTGCTCTTACCTGTATTTTTTGTACCTCTGTATGTATGCTAAAATTACTAAATAAATAAATAAATAAATAATCAGAGAGTGTGACTGCTAAATAAGCCACCATGGGGCCAAAGAAAGTTCCGAATGCCAGCCCTTTGATAAAGGTGAGAAACACGATAGAATTCAATGGTGGTAGAGGGTGGTAGTGGTTGTGTTGGTGGTAGAGGGTGGTAGTGATGGTGGTAGAGGGTGGTAGTGGTTGTGTTGGTGGTAGAGGGTGGTAGTGATGGTGGTAGAGGGTGGTAGTGGTTGTGTTGGTGGTAGAGGGTGGTAGTGATGGTGGTAGAGGGTGGTAGAAGGTGGTAGTGATGGTAGTAGAGGGTGGTAGTGATGGTGGTAGAGGGTGGTAGTGGTGATGGTAGAGGGTGGTAGTGATGGTGGTAGAGGGTGGTAGTGATGGTGGTAGTGATGGTGGTAGAGGGTGGTAGTGATGGTAGTAGAGGGTGGTAGTGATGGTAGTAGAGGGTGGTAGTGATGGTGGTAGAGGGTGGTAGTGATTGTGGTAGAGGGTGGTAGAGATGGTGGTAGAGGGTGGTAGTGATGGTGGTAGAGGGTGGTAGTGATGGTGGTAGTGATGGTGGTAGAGGGTGGTAGTGATGGTGGTAGAGGGTGGTAGTGATGGTGGTAGAGGGTGGTAGTGATGGTGGTAGAGGGTGGTAGTGATTGTGGTAGAGGGTGGTAGTGATGGTGGTAGAGGGTGGTAGTGATGGTGGTAGAGGGTGGTAGTGATGGTGGTAGAGGGTGGTAGTGATGGTGGTAGAGGGTGGTAGTGATGGTGGTAGAGGGTGGTAGTGATGGTGGTCGAGGGTGGTAGTGATGGTGGTAGAGGGTGGTAGTGATGGTGGTAGTGATGGTGGTAGAGGGTGGTAGTGATGGTGGTAGAGGGTGGTAGTGATGGTGGTAGAGGGTGGTAGTGATGGTGGTAGAGGGTGGTAGTGATTGTGGTAGAGGGTGGTAGTGATGGTGGTAGAGGGTGGTAGTGATGGTGGTAGAGGGTGGTAGTGATGGTGGTAGAGGGTGGTAGTGATGGTGGTAGTGATGGTGGTAGAGGGTGGTAGTGATGGTGGTAGAGGGTGGTAGTGATGGTAGTAGAGGGTGGTAGTGATTGTGGTAGAGGGTGGTAGTGATGGTGGTAGAGGGTGGTAGTGATGGTGGTAGAGGGTGGTAGTGATGGTGGTAAAGGGTGGTAGTGATGGTGGTAGAGGGTGGTAGTGATGGTGGTAGTGATGGTGGTAGAGGGTGGTAGTGGGTGGTAGTGATGGTGGTAGAGGGTGGTAGTGATGGTGGTAGAGGGTGGTAGTGATGGTGGTAGAGGGTGGTAGTGGGTGGTAGTGATGGTGGTAGAGGGTGGTAGTGATGGTGGTAGAGGGTGGTAGTGATGGTGGTAGAGGGTGGTAGTGATGGTGGTAGAGGGTAGTAGTGATGGTGGTAGAGGGTGGTAGTGATGGTGGTAGAGGGTGGTAGTGATGGTGGTAGAGGGTGGTAGTGATGGTGGTAGAGGGTGGTAGTGATGGTGGTAGAGGGTGGTAGTGATGGTGGTAGAGGGTGGTAGTGATGGTGGTAGTGATGGTGGTAGAGATAACCTCTCCCCTCCTCGCTGTGTTACATTCACCTACAAGAGTCTTCAATAAAGGTAAAATTGATTTAAATGCTCATTTATCCATTTCATTATTGCTATATATTTATTTCTCACTGTTTTCTGTATATAGTTAAATATGTTTATTATGCACCCCATACCCATCTTCTGTATATAAAACTATATTCTCTATAAAACGCATTTTTTAATATTTTTGGGTGTCTGGAATGGATTAATTGGATTTACATTATTTCTTATGGGCAATACTGCTTCAGTTTTCGTCGAATTTGGTTTTCGTCAGACTGGAACAAATTGAAGACGAAAACCGAAGTTCCACTG
Organism: Cherax quadricarinatus; assembly: GCF_038502225.1. NCBI lineage: Eukaryota > Metazoa > Arthropoda > Malacostraca > Decapoda > Parastacidae > Cherax > Cherax quadricarinatus. The sequence goes on along the minus strand of NC_091314.1, from coordinate 1,484,474 downwards.
TACAAAGTTATAGAATGCAAAAGCCCCTTATATTTAGCAGTGAACAATTACCATATTAAATATATTCATCAGTGATGCACAAAGGTAAGAAATTATGACCGAACCAATATTATTTGTAGTAGTATAATATTAAGGGGAAGCACTAAACCTGTAAGTCATACAGTGTTTGGAAGGGAATGGAATGTAACCAGGTTGGATCCAACAAAGATAAGAAAAGATCATATCCCTTGGATCAAGAGCCCTTCACCAGCATGCATGTACTTCCCTTGAGGGGATGACTCAACCTGGTATATTACTACATTGCCTTCCTACAATTTCTTCACAATTATTAGACGCAGAAGTGTATGCACTGTATATATAAATGACACAGAGAGAACTAGGTGACAGTACACGATTCCTCATCAACAGAATTCAACCATTTTTGAGTGTAAATGGCAAAAAAAAAAAAAAAACCTACCTAACCTAGAAAAGCTAACATAACCTTCCTCCGCCATTGGTTGATATGCTTATTCCATCACGTTGTACCAAGCACATGATACCACTCAATACTAAACACTGATTGTCTCAGATATGTTGCACAACCAAAATAAATATATTACCAAAAAATAATTTGCATAAGAAAGACTTGTTTAATCTTTGGTGTAGAAAGGTTATTCGTGTTGTAAAATGCAAACTAATACCAACGAATTTATAGTCGTAAACTACAGCTGAATTATTTTACTAAATATAAAATTATATTGTACATGACAGAATTCCGCTTTTGCAAACAATTCAACATTGCATTCCATAACTACGAAATTGTTCACCTACGATAAAATAATAATGATGATATTGAAATACCACGTCCGTGTAGCATGGCTAACAAAATTAACTAATTTTTTCCAAATAAATAATATTTATGTACAGAAACACTCGTGCTGCCATGTACACTATTTAAAGTCACAAAACAAACACACACACACACACACTTCATCAGCTGCTACAAGTAACTGTTATTATATCACAAATGTCACAAGCAAAGGTGAGGAAGGAGAGATAAATACCAATATTTACCTGAGGCCAGACACAAACACATGCTCACACCCAACAATTGCCAATTTTCCCGTCAGGTCGAGACAGCTTCGTCGTCTGCATACTTGTCAGGGACACCTGTGATAAAACATATATCAAAATTTTATTTCTTTGTGTACTATAGAACTATAGTTTACTTGTAAAAAAAACACAAATAAAGCCACTAGTAGGTATGAGCATTTCGGGTAGAATAATTCTAACGCTTAGAGATTATTTAAAGCTAGACACTCTTACTCACTCTTATTAACGGGAAGTATTTTTTTAAAGATAAGAGACGAAGAGAAAGATAAGCAAGATAGCTGAGAGACGTGAGGTAGAAAAACAGCAAATTGGGGCTTGAATAGTAGGTGTGAAATTGAGTTTTATACGAAAGGTCCTTTTAAACATGAGCATCAAAACAAGCTGACAGCCGGTATATATACCCAGAGATGTGTATATATACCCAGAGATGTGTATATATACCCAGAGATGTGTATATATACCCAGAGATGTGTATATATACCCAGAGATGTTGTGTATATATACCCAGAGATGTTGTGTATATAACCCAGAGATGTTGTGTATATATACCCAGAGATGTTGTGTATATATACCCAGAGATGTGTATATATACCCAGAGATGTTGTGTATATATACCCAGAGATGTGTATATATACCCAGAGATGTTGTGTATATATACCCAGAGATGTTGTGTATATATACCCAGAGATGTTGTGTATATATACCCAGAGATGTTGTGTATATATACCCAGAGATGTGTATATATACCCAGAGATGTTGTGTATATATACCCAGAGATGTGTATATATACCCAGAGATGTGTATATATACCCAGAGATGTGTATATATACCCAGAGATGTGTATATATACCCAGAGATGTTGTGTATATATACCCAGAGATGTTGTGTATATAACCCAGAGATGTTGTGTATATATACCCAGAGATGTTGTGTATATATACCCAGAGATGTGTATATATACCCAGAGATGTTGTGTATATATACCCAGAGATGTGTATATATACCCAGAGATGTTGTGTATATATACCCAGAGATGTTGTGTATATATACCCAGAGATGTTGTGTATATATACCCAGAGATGTGTATATATACCCAGAGATGTTGTGTATATATACCCAGAGATGTGTATATATACCTAGAGATGTTGTGTATATATTCCCAGAGATGTTGTGTATATATACCCAGAGATGTTGTGTATATATACCCAGAGATGTTGTGTATATATACCCAGAGATGTTGTGTATATATACCCAGAGATGTTGTGTATATATACCCAGAGATGTTGTGTAATTATACCCAGAGATGTTGTGTATGTATACCCAGAGATGTTGTGTATATATACCCAGAGATGTGTATATATACCCAGAGATGAAGTGTATATACACCCAGAGATGTAGTGTATATACACCCAGAGATGTAGTGTATATTTATATACCCAGAGATGCAGTGTGTATATACCCAGAGATGTAGTGTATATACACCCAGAGATGTAGTGTGTATACATCCAGAAATGTGGTGTATATATACCCAGAGATGTAGTGTATATACACCCAGAGATGTAGTGTATATATATACCCAGAGATTTAGTGTATATATACCCAAAGATGTAGTGTATATACACCCAGAGATGTAGTGCATATATACCCAGAGATGTAGTGTATATACATCCAGAGATATAGTGTATATACACCCAGAGATGTAGTGTATATACACCCAGAGTTGGGTATATGCACCCAGAGATGTAGTGTATATACACCCAGAGTTGGGTATATGCACCCAGAGATGTAGTGTATATGCACCCAGAGATGTGCATATAAACCCAGAGATGTAGTGTATATACACCCAGAGGTGTAGTGTATATACTCCAAGAGATGTAGTGTATATACCCTCAGAGATGTGTATATACACCCAGAGATGTAGTGTATAGACACCCAGAGATGTGCATATACGCCCAGAGATGTAGTGTATATACACCCAGAGATGTAGTGTATATACTCCAAGAGATGTAGTGTATATACACCAAGAGATGTGTATATACACCCAGAGATGTAATGTATATACACCCAGAGATGTGTATATACACCCAGAGACGTAGTGTTTATACACCTAGAGATGTGTATATACACCCAGAGACGTAGTGTTTATACACCTAGAGATGTGTATATACACCCAGAGATGTAGTGTATATACCTGGAGTTTACCTGGAGAGAGTTCCGGGGATGAACGCCCCCGCAGCCCGGTCTGTGACCAGGCCTCCTGGAGGGTCAGAGACTGATCAACCAGGCTGTTACTGCTGGCTGCACGCAAACCAACGTACGAGCCACAGCCCGGCTGGTCAGGTACCGACTTTAGGTGCTTGTCCAGTGCCAGCTTGAAGACTGCCAGGGGTCTATTGGTAATCCCCCTTATGTGTACTGGGAGGCAGTTGAACAGTCTCGGGCCCCTGACACTTATTGTATGGTCTCTTAACGTGCTAGTGACACCCCTGCTTTTCATTGGGGGGATGTTACATCGTCTGCCAAGTCTTTTGCTTTCGTTGTGAGTGATTCTCGTGTGCAAGTTCGGTACTAGTCCCTCTAGGATTTTCCAGGTGTATATAATCATGTATCTCTCCTGCCTGCGTTCCAGGGAATACAGGTTTAGGAACCTCAAGCGCTCCCAGTAATTGAGGTGTTTTATCTCCGTTATGTGCGCCGTGAAGGTTCTCTGTACATTTTCTAGGTCAGCAATTTCACCTGCCTTGAAAGGTGCTGTTAGTGTGCAGCAATATTCCAGCCTAGATAGAACAAGTGACCTGAAGAGTGTCATCATGGGCTTGGCCTCCCTAGTTTTGAAGGTTCTCATTATCCATCCTGTCATTTGTCTATCAGATGCGATTGATACAATGTTATGGTCCTTGAAGGTGAGATCCTCCGACATGATCACTCCCAGGTCTTTGACGTTGGTGTTTCGCTCTATTTTGTGGCCAGAATTTGTTTTGTACTCTGATGAAGATTTAATTTCCTCGTGTTTACCATATCTGAGTAATTGAAATTTCTCATCGTTGAACTTCATATTGTTTTCTGCAGCCCACTGAAAGATTTGGTTGATGTCCGACTGGAGCCTTGCAGTGTCTGCAATGGAAGACACTGTCATGCAGATTCAGGTGTCATCTGCAAAGGAAGACACGGTGCTGTGGCTGACATCCTTGTCTATGTCAGATATGAGGATGAGGAACAAGATGGGAGCGAGTACTGTACCTTGTGGAACAGAGCTTTTCACCGTAGCTGCCTCGGACTTTACTCTGTTGACTACTACTCTCTGTGTTCTGTTAGTGAGGAAATTATAGATCCATCGACCGACTTTTCCTGTTAGTCCTTTAGCACGCATTTTGTGCTCTATTATGCCATGGTCACACTTGTCGAAGGCTTTTGCAAAGTGTGTATATATTACATCTGCATTCTTTTTGTCTTCTAGTGCATCTAGGACCTTGTCGTAGTGATCCAATAGTTGAGACAGACAGGAGCAACCTGTTCTAAACCCATGTTGCCCTGGGTTGTGTAACTGATGTGTTTCTAGATGGGTGGTGATCTTGCTTCTTAGGACCCTTTCAAAGATTTTTATGATATGGGATGTTAGTGCTATCGGTCTGTAGTTCTTTGTTGTTGCTTTACTGCCCCCTTTGTGGAGTGGGGCTATGTCTGTTGTTTTTAGTAACTGTGGGACGACCCCCGTGTCCATGCTCCCTCTCCATAGGATGGTAAAGGCTCGTGATAGGGGCTTCTTGCAGTTCTTGATGAACACTGAGTTCCATGAGTATGGCCCTGGGGCAGAGTGCATGGGCATGTCATTTATCGCCTGTTCTAAGTCATTTGGCGTCAAGATAACATCGGATAGGCTTGTGTTAACCAAATTCTGTGGCTCTCTCATAAAAAATTCATTTTGATCTTCGACTCTCAGTCTGGTTAGCGGCTTGCTAAAAACTGAGTCATATTGGGACTTGAGTAGCTCACTCATTTCCTTGCTGTCATCTGTGTAGGACCCATATTGTTTAAGTAGGGGCCCAATACTGGACGTTGTTCTCGACTTTGATTTGGCATAGGAGAAGAAATACTTTGGGTTTCTTTCGATTTCATTTATGGCTTTTAGTTCTTCCCACGATTCCTGACTCCTATAAGATTCCTTTAGCTTAAGTTCGAAGCTTGCTATTTCTCTGACCAGTGTCTCCCTACGCATTTCAGATATATTGACCTCTTTTAGCCACTCTGTTATTCTTTTCCATCGCCTGTAAAGGGAGCGCCTGTCTCTTTCTATTTTACATCTACTCCTCCTTTTTCTTAGAGGAATAAGCCTTGTGCATACATCGAGTGCCACCAAGTTAATCTGTTCTAGGCATAAGTTGGGGTCTGTGTTGCTTAGTATATCTTCCCAGCTTATATCGGTTAGGACTTGGTTTACTTGGTCCCACTTTATGTTTTTGTTATTGAAGTTGAATTTGGTGAATGCTCCCTCGTGACTAATCTCATTATGTCGGTCTGGGGCTCCGCGCATACATGTCTGAACCTCAATTATGTTGTGATCTGAGTATATTGTTTTTGATATGGTGACATTTCTTATCAGATCATCATTGTTAGTGAAGATGAGGTCTAGTGTATCTGTATCTGTTGGTTTGGAGTGGAGGCCATCGACTGTGGTTCCACTCCAGGAATGACTGGATTTGGTGTACGATTTCTGCCATTTCCTGCCAGTTTTTTTTCCTTCCTGGCACTAAAAAACCTCTCCTTCTTGAGTGGCTGTGGCTACCCAGGGTTTCCCATGGTCTGGATGTTTTGTATCTTTTTGTCCCCTTTAGATGGTGTGCCTGGCAATTTAAGTTATAGCACTGTAGTGATACTGGTCCTGTGGGGAGCAGCAGCAGGATAATACTGCACCACCTCTAGGGGCCCTTAACAACAACAACAGTTTGGCGTGTGTCATGGGCACCAACACATGGTGTGTGATTCTCTCCTACTTTATCCATTTATCAGCGATGCAGATTACATGGTGAGTTTAAATATGTGGCCTGTAGTTATAACTTTTCTCTTGACATATGCAAGACATCACCATCCCTGTAGAAGACATTATTAGATGTACTAGTCATTATATTTTGTTGTTGCAGAAGTACTATGAAGATTCTATGTTCAATAAAGCCTAGAGATAAAGCCTGTGTTTCTATCACAACAAGCACAGTCTTTCCTGTACTGAAGAGGTACACATTTCAGGGTGAAAAAGCTTACAGGAAGGGAGTTTGCATTTTCCTGTTGTCATATGGGCACGGCATTTTCTAGGGTGGTCATAGTTGCACGTCCCGTCTGTTTTTCCAGATTTCCCATGTCTGCAGATACCAAGTGCATAGTATGTGCACAGGCTTGGTTTCCGTTTGCCTTGGGTTTCTGTGACTGTATTCCCTGTTGGTGCATGTTTCCCTGTCTTACTTCTATCCTCCCTAGCACCAACAATGGAGCTCCCACCAGTTGTTTTTGGTAATATATCCTCACTATTGCTAGTGGAGTCCTCTTGTTTGCTATTTCCTGTGGTATTTCTAGTTTGCAATATTGGTTTTATCTTATCTTTGACTACACTTGTTTCCCTACTATGGCTCCTGTCCCCTATGAGGTCATTTATATGTATTCCTTCCTGCATATAATTCCCGACTACCTGGACAAAATCTCCAGCTTCACCATTACTGTCTCCCAGGACAGCATCTCCAGCTTCCCCATTACTGTCTCCCAGGACAGCATCTCCAGCTTCACCATTACTGTCTCCCAGGACAGCACCTCCAGCTTCACCATTACTGTCTCCCAGGACAGCACCTCCAGCTTTACTGACTACCAGGACATCATCTCCAGCCTTACAGTTTCTGACTACATGGCCAGTATCAAGGGCAGTACCATTCAGCCCAGACTTTTTATGTTCCCATCTGTTGTAGAAAGCTTCCAGGTTTTCTATGAAAGCAGCTTTGATGTTGACCTCTTTTAATACCCTTGTGATTTTAGTCCACAGATTTATCTCATTTGGGCATACCCAAAAACACTTCCCTGTTTTAATACTGCTTGTAGCTAGTTCTTGGATATCTGCACAAGGGGCGTGACACCAATTTCCACAAAAATGACAATTTATGCATGTGGAAGCCCGTTTGTTTGACTGACCACAGACTACACACAGCTTCATAATGATTTGATTACCAGTATCCCCTCCCCTCTGGCTGTCTTCAAGAGAGAGTTGGGCGGTCACCTAATGTTAGTACCCGACCAGCCGTAACCAGCAGCAGTAACAGCCTGATTTATCAGATCCTGATCCACCGCAAGGCATGGTCATGGGCTGGGCTGCGGGGGCACTGACCCCTGGAACACCCTCCAGACACAGGTACAGTGGTGCAAATTTTAACCCGGTTATGACAAGGATTCCAACGATTCCATGTTTTTTTCACTGGTTTACTACATTACTAAATTTGCCTGAATGAAAACATAATTTTATGGTACTATCATGGCCCTAAAATGCATCAGCCATTAAATACTGATGCAGTTCAGGAAACGTAAACTGGAAAATTAAGGAGATTTAATGGGAATAAATGTCATGCCACTGTACACACACAATCACATTCCGGAAAAAAATCCCCCCCCCCCAGTACCAACAATACCACCAGTCCGATGACATTCTTCTTTGCAAATATACAGGGTCTAAAGCCAGCAACAAACAACAAAATACCTATCATCCGTGGACTGCTTGCAGAGGCAAAGGCAATGTTCGCGGCTTTCACTGAGACCCACATAAAGGATCACTTGGACAACGAAATATGGATCCCAGGTTACAACCTATACAGATGTGACAGAGTGAACAGGCAAAAGGGGGGGGGGGTTGGCCTGTACATTGCAGAGTCACTTGTTTGTACAGAACTGCTTAATGCCTCAAATGATGTAGTGGAAGTTTTAGCAGTAAAGATCGAGAACCAAAACCTAGTCATTGTGGTAGTCTACAAGCCTCCGGATGCAACATCCCAGCAATTCCAGGAACAGCTGTTAAAAATTGACCACTGTCTGGAAAATCTTCCAGCTCCTGCACCCAACATCTTGCTCCTGGGGGATTTCAACTTAAGGCACCTAAAATGGAGGAATATAGCAAATAATATTGTTGCAGAAATAACACCAGGAGGCAGCTCTGATGAAAACTCACACTCACACGAGCTTTTAAATCTCTGCACAAAATTCAATTTAAACCAGCAAATAATAGAACCTACTAGACTGGAGAATACACTAGACCTCATCTTCACTAACAATGATGATCTGATAAGAAATGTCACCATATCAAAAACAATATACTCAGATCACAACATCACAACATAATTGAGGTTCAGACATGTATGCGCGGAGCCCCAGACCGACAAAATGAGATTAGTCACGAGGGAGCATTCACCAAATTCAACTTCAGTAACAAAAACATAAAGTGGGACCAAGTAAACCAAGTCCTAACCGATATAAGCTGGGAAGATATACTAAGCAACACAGACCCCAACTTATGCCTAGAACAGATTAACTTGGTGGCACTCGATGTATGCACAAGGCTTATTCCTCTAAGAAAAAGGAGGAGTAGATGTAAAATAGAAAGAGACAGACGCTCCCTTTACAGGCGACGGAAAAGAATAACAGAGCGGCTAAAAGAGGTCAATATATCTGAAATGCGTAGGGAGACACTGGTCAGAGAAATAGCAAACATCGAACTTAAGCTAAAGGAATCTTATAGAAGTCAGGAATCGCGGGAAGAACTAAAAGCCATAAATGAAATCGAAAGAAACCCAACGTATTTCTTCTCCTATGCCAAATCAAAGTCGAGAACAACGTCCAGTATTGGGCCCTTACTTAAACAAGATGGGTCCTACACAGATGACAGCAAGGAAATGCGTGAGCTACTCAAGTCCCAAAATGACTCAGTTTTTAGCAAGCCACTAACCAGACTGAGAGTCGAAGATCAAAATGAATTTTTTATGAGAGAGCCACAGAATTTGGTTAACACAAGCCTATCTGATGTTATCTTGACGCCAAATGACTTCGAACAGGCGATAAATGACATGCCCATGCACTCTGCTCCAGGGCCACTCATGGCCGTGTTCATCAAGAACTGCAAGAAACCCCTATCACGAGCCTTTACCATCCTATGGAGGTTTCTAAACCTGTATTCCCTGGAACGCAGGAGGGAGAGATACATGATTATATACACCTGGAAAATCCTAGAGGGACTAGTACCGAACTTGCACACGAAAATCACTCACTACGAAAGCAAAAGACTTGGCAGACGATGCACCATCCCCCCAATGAAAAGCAGGGGGTGTCACTAGCACGTTAAGAGACCATACAATAAGTGTCAGGGGCCCGAGACTCATGCCTCCCAGCACACATAAGGGGGATTACCCGTGTTCATCTAAAAGTTCCTGAACTGCAAGAACAGCCCCCTATCACGAGCCTGGTTTGACCCCCGAAACTCTCTCCTATCCAGGAGAGGGAGCATGGACACGGGGGTCGTCCCACAGTTACTAAAAACAACAGACATAGTCCCACTCCACAAAGGGGGCAGTAAAGCAACAACAAAGAACTACAGACCGATAGCACTAACATCCCATATCATAAAAATCTTTGAATGGGTCCTTAGAAGCAAGATCACCATCCATCTAGAAACCCATCAGTTACACAACCCAGGGCAACATGGGTTTAGAACAGGTCGCTCCTGTCTGTCTCAACTATTGGATCACTACGACAAGGTCCTTGATGCACTTGAAGACAAAAAGAATGCAGATGTAATATATACAGACTTTGCAAAAGCCTTCGACAAGTGTGACCATGGCGTAATAGCGCACAAAATGCGTGCTAAAGGAATAACAGGAAAAGTCGGTCGATGGATCTATAATTTCCTAACTAACAGAACACAGAGAGTAGTAGTCAACAGAGTAAAGTCCGAGGCAGCCACAGTGAAAAGCTCTGTTCCACAAGGCACAGTACTCGCTCCCATCTTGTTCCTCATCCTCATATCTGACATAGACAAGGATGTCAACCACAGCACCGTGTCTTCCTTTGCAGATGACTCCCGAATCTGCATCTGTATAGCCCTTGTGGCTTAGCGCTTCTTTTTGATTATAATAATAATCCCGAATCTGCATGACAGTGTCTTCTATTGCAGACACTGCAAGGCTCCAGGCGGACATCAACCAAATCTTTCAGTGGGCTGCAGAAAACAATATGAAGTTCAACGATGAGAAATTTCAATTACTCAGATATGGTAAACACGAGGAAATTAAATCTTCATCAGAGTACAAAACAAATTCTGGCCACAAAATAGAGCATAACACCAACATCAAAGACCTGGGAGTGATCATGTCGGAGGATCTCACCTTCAAGCACCATAACACTGTATCAATCGCATCTGCTAGACAAATGACAGGATGGATAATGAGAACCTTCAAAACTAGGGATGCCAAGCCCATGATGACACTCTTCAGATCACTTGTTCTATCTAGGCTGGAATATTGCTGCACACTAACAGCACCTTTCAAGGCAGGTGAAATTGCTGACCTAGAAAATGTATGGAGAACCTTCTCGGCGCGCATAACGGAGATAAAACACTTCAATTACTGGGAGCACTTGAGGTTCCTAAACCTGTATTCCCTGGAACGCAGGCAGGAGAGATACATGATTATGATGAGAGTAAGACACATGTGCAACATCTGGGTATCTTTATTGTAGACGTTTCGCCATCCAGTGGCTTTATCAATACAAATTCTAGGACATAACTTGAAGACAGTAGAACTATGTACAGAAGATGAGGTAATCAGTCCCTCAACCTAGGAGTAGGTGCGAACATACATGATTATATACACCTGATTATATGCACCAACATACATGATTATATACACCTGGAAAATCCTAGAGGGACTAGTACCGAACTTGCACACGAAAATCACTCACTACGAAAACAAAAGACTTGGCAGACGATGCAACATCCCCCCAATGAAAAGCAGGGGTGTCACTAGCACGTTAAGAGACCATACAATAAGTGTCAGGGGCCCGAGACTGTTCAACTGCCTCCCAGCATACATAAGGGCCCGGTGGCCTGGTGGCTAAAGCTCCCGCTTCACACACGGAGGGCCCGGGTTCGATTCCCGGCGGGTGGAAACATTTCGACACGTTTCCTTACACCTGTTGTCCTGTTCACCTAGCAGCAAATAGGTACCTGGGTGTTAGTCGACTGGTGTGGGTCGCATCCTGGGGGACAAGATTAAGGACCCCAATGGAAATAAGTTAAGATAAGATAAGATTTCGTTCGGATTTTTAACCCCGGAGGGTTAGCCACCCAGGATAACCCAAGAAAGTCAGTGCGTCATCGAGGACTGTCTAACTTATTTCCATTGGGGTCCTTAATCTTGTCCCCCAGGATGCGACCCACACCAGTCGACTAACACCCAGGTACCTATTTGCTGCTAGGTGAACAGGATAACAGGTGTAAGGAAACGTGTCGAAATGTTTCCACCCGCCGGGAATCGAACCCGGGACCTCCGTGTGTGAAGCGGGAGCTTTAGCCACCAGGCCACAGTCCTCGATGACACACTGACTTTCTTGGGTTATCCTGGGTGGCTAACCCTCCGGGGTTAAAAATCCGAACGAAATCATATCTTATCTTATCTTACGGGAGTTTAGCTGCAGCTCCTTCTTCCGCGGAAGGAAGTGGAGGGGGCCAGGATAATGAGATACAAAAATACTTTTCACAGACCATTGAAGTAGAGGGCCTGGAATTATGAGATAAAGAGATACTTTTCTTGTATCATTTATGTATATGGGGGCCAGGTTTATGGGTTTGTGAGTAAGTTTTCATTTAGAGTTTGGGTAGATAATATATAAAAATATATATTGCTATAGTCTTGAGGGCTCTACCTTCGTATATACAGAATGATCTAATACATTCAGTGGGCTTTCTGGGTCACATCCTAAGAAAAGATCCTAATGGAAATAAGCTCTACCAGTTGACTTCGTTTATTTTAAAGTTTAAATAAACCTTAAATTTTATTACTTTCTGAGTGGAACCTTCAGTAAGTGATGCCGGAATCGTCGTCCTCGAGTGATGACGAGGAGCTCTTGATTCGAGAAATTGGGTTTGTCATCTCCTTCCTTGGCCCAAACCCGATTGACTCTCATTTCTCCGGTGCTGCAAAACTCCTACGAATTTAGCGCTTTTCCCTAAATATAGCATAATATAATATCTTGACAAAAGGATTCATTACGGTCTTAAAGACGTCACAACCACTTTAACCCAACAACAACAACAACAATCACACTCTCTCTCCTCGGCTGATTTAGCACACCTACAAGGACAAAAAAGGCACCACTGTGTGTATATATATAGATATATATAATCTAGGAGGGCGATTCTTATTGCAGGTGTAAGTCCCAGAGACTTTAGCTGCTTTGTACTGGGTACCAGGCAGTGGTGAGGTGGACTGGTGAACCGGGATGTGCTGTGACATAATGACTTAGTATGACTCACGCTGCAGTGAACAGGTGAAAAACACCATTACAGCAGACACTGTTTTTGGTAGAATTTCAGTGCAGAGGTTCATGGTGTACATTTGAAAGAGAAATATTTCGTTTTTTAAATATTTTGTTGGGGGGAGGGAGGGTAGAATGACCAAATGTCAGGCTAGACGAAGTCTGAGTTCATCCTGATGTATGAAAACTTTTAAAAACTTTATTTGTTTACTATATATATGTTTCAGCTAACAGTATGTTTGATAAGTGAATATTTTCCTGGCATCTGGGCTTACTAATTGCCAAGTACTACTGTTATATAACAGTGATAGACTGTGATCAGAAACACAAGGATCCAAGTGGAAATAAGTCAGTTTGTCTGACTTTTTTTTTTTAGATTATTCTGGGTAATTTAAACATATATTATCATGTATAATAATTGTACTTATGTGTGCCTGTATCTAAATTAACATACATTTGTATGGTGACTTGACCCAACATTAATTAATTAATCTGACCCAACATAGTTAACTACCCAGCTGGCAGCCGGGTAGTTAACATCTTGTTAAAGGCTGTTTAAATGGCAGTTACATGAGGTGTCTAGGGTCTTTTATTGCATTTAGTTGGAAACATTAAATTCATAAGAATCATACAGAATCTGGGAAATGAGAGACAGTCAGATTCAATCCAAGGAAGAGGAACAATGGCATTTACACCTGTCTCTGGAGAGCACATTAGCTTAGCACCATTTAAAAGCTGCATTGTCTATAATATTTTTATTACTTTCTAACAAACTAAACTCTACATAATTTCACCATTAACTCAACAATCATTAACCTGCACATTTTCTGTGTGTTATTTTGTGTGAAATACACTGTGATAAAAATGACTATACACTGTGATAAAATTTTGGAATTTCATAAACTGAAGTAGTAGACGGCTCATTTACGTACTGTATTATCAGTATCATACACTAGCAGATATATTGCTATGGTTACTGGTATGTAAATGTTAATTATGGTTTTTATTACAGATTGCTTAGCTTCGGAAGCTGCACCGCTTGTGAGTATAGTATAAATTAATGGTAGGGTAGTGCATGGTAATGGTTTCTGCCTTGATATTATTCCTAACACATTTATCATAACATATTTTCTTTTTCTCTGGGGCTGAATATTTCCACTTTCTTTAATGGGTTGCTTTCATTAAGTAATGTATGCTTTTGTAGTAATCATAGTACATATGGTATTGTTTTGTAGATTCTTCACCTTTTTTTCATAAGTCTGTCTATGTGTTTTTCATTATAAGTATTAATACTAAGTACTGTATTATTATTATTATTATTATTATTATTATTATTATTATTGCTATTATTATTATTATTATTATTATTATTATTATTTTTATTTTTAACAAGTCAGCCATCTCCCACCGAGGCAGGGTGACCCAAAAAGAAAGAAAATCCCCCCAAAAAAGCTTTCACCATCATTCAACACTTTCACCTTACTCATACATAATCACTGTTTTTGCAGAGGCACCCAGATACAACAGTTTAGAAGCACATGTAAAGATATGTAACATATCTCTCAGAGAAATAGCAAACATCAAACTTAAGCTAAAGGAATCTTATAGGAGTCAGGAATTGCGGGAAGAACTAAAAGCCATAAATGAAATCGAAAGAAACCCAAAGTATTTCTTTTCTTATGCCAGATCAAAGTTGAGAACAACATCCAGTATTGGGCCCCTACTTAACCAAGATGGCTGCAAGGAAATGAGTGGGCTATTCAAGTCCCAATATGACGCTAACCAGGCCGCTAACCAGGCTGAGAGTCGAAGATCAAAATAAATTTTTTATGAGAGAGCCACAGAACTTGGTTAACACAAGCCTATCTGATGTTATCCTGATGCCAAACGATTTCAAACAGGCGATCAATGACTTGCCCATGCACTTTGCCCCAGGGCCAGACTCATGGAACTCTGTGTTCATCAAGAACTGCAAGAAGCCCCTATCACATGCTTTTACCATACTATAAAGAGGGAGCATGGACACGGGGGTCATTCCACAGTTACTAAAAACAACAGACATAGCCCCACCCTCAAAGAGAGCAGTAAAGCAATAGCAAAGAACTACAGACCGATAGCACTAACATCCCATATCATAAAAATCTTTGAAAGGATCCTAAGAAGCAGATTGCCACCCATCTAGATACCCATCAATTACACAACCCAGGGCAACATGGGTTTAGAGCAGGTCGCTCATAGTGCATCTAGGATCTTGTCCTGCGACAAGATCCTAGATGCACTAGAAGACAAAAAAAAATGCAGATGTAATATACACAGACTTTGCAAAAGCCTTCGACAAGTGTGACCATGGCGTAATAGCACACAAAATGCGTGCTAAAGGAATAACAGGAAAAGTCGGTCGATGGGTCTATAATTTCCTCACAAACAGAACACAAAGAGTAGTAGTCAACAGAGTAAAGTCTGAGGCGGCTACGATGAAAAGCTCTGTTCCACAAGGCACAGTACTCGCTCCCATCTTGTTTCTCATCCTCATATCTGACATAGACAAGGATGTCAGCCACAGCACCGTGTCTTCCTTTGCAGATGACACCCAAATCTGCATGACAGTGTCTTCCATTGCAGACACTGCAAGGGTCCAGGCGGACATCAACCAAATCTTTCAATGGGCTGCAGAACACAATATGAAGTTCAACGATGAGAAATTTCAATTACTCCGATATGGTAAACATAAGGAAATTAAAACTCCATCAGAGTACAAAAAGAATTCCTTCCACAAAATAGAGTGAAAAACCAACGTCAAAGACCTGGGAGTGATCATGTTGGAGGATCTCACCTTCAAGGACCATAACATTGTATCAATCACATCTGCTAGACAAATGACAGGATGGATAATGAGAACCTTCAAAACTAGGGATGCCAAACCCATGATGACACTCTTCAGGTCGCTTGTTCTATCTAGGCTGGAATATTGCTGCACACTAACAACACCTTACAAGGCAGGTGAAATTGCTGACCTAGAAAATGTACAGAGAAGCTTCACAGCACGCATAACGGAGATAAAACACCTCAATTACAGAGAGTGCTTGAAGTTCCTGAACCTGTACTCCCTGGAATGCAGGTGGGAGAGATACATGATTATATACACCTGGAAAATCCTAGAGGGACTAGTACCGAACTTGCACACGAAAATCACTCACAACGAAAGCAAAAGACTTGGCAGACGATGCAACATCCCCCCAATGAAAAGCAGGGGTGTCACTAGCACGTTAAGAGACAATACAATAAGTGTCAGGGGCCCGAGACTGTTCAACTGCCTCCCAGCATACATAAGGGGGATTACCAATAGACCCCTGGCTGTCTTCAAGCAGGCACTGGACAAGCACCTAAAGTCGGTACCTGACCAGCCGGGCTGTGGCTCGTACATTGGATTGTGTGCAGCCAGCAGTAACAGCCTGGTTGATCAGGCTCTGATCCACCAGGTGGCCTTGTCACAGACCGGACCGCTGGGGCATTGGCCCCCGGAACTCTCTCCAGGTAAACTGCCAATATCCTAAACCCCTCCTGTAAAATACAGGCATTGTACTTCTGATTTCCAGTGCTCAAGTCCAGCTATATAAAAATAACCAGTTTCCCTGAATCCCTTCACTAAATATTACCCTGTTCACACTCCAACAGCTCATCAGGTCCCAAAAACCATTCGTCTCCATTCACTTCTATCTAACACGCTCACGCATGTTTGCTGTAAGTCCAAGCCCCTCGCCCACAAAACCTCCTCTACCTCCTCCCTCCAACCTTTTTGAGGAAAACCCCTACCCCGCCTTCCTTCCTCTACAGATTTATACGCCCTCCATGTCATTCTACTTTGATCCATTCTCTCTAGATGACCAAACCACCTCAACAACCCCTCCTCAGCCCTCTGACTAATACTTTTATTAACTCCACACCTTCTCCTAATTTCCACACTCCGAATTCTCTGCATAATATTTATACCACACATTGCCCTTAGACAAGACATCTCCACTGCCTCCAACAGCCTCCTCGCTGCAGCATTTACAACCCAAGCTTCACACCCATATAAGAGTGTTGGTACAACTATACTTTCATACATTCCCTTCTTTGCCTCCATGGGTAATGTTTTTTTTTCCTCCACATGTACCTTGATGCACCACTCGCCTTTTTTCCTTTATCAGTTCTATGGTTAACCTGATCCTTCGTAAACCCATCTGCTGACACATCAACTCCTAAATACGTATCTGAAAACACTCACTCTTTCCATACTCCTTCTCTCCAATGTGATATCCAATTTTTCTTTATGTAAATAATTTGATACCCTCATCACTTTACTCTTATTTATATGTTCACTTTCAACTTTCTACCTATACACACCCTCCCAAACTCGTCCACTAACCCTTGCAACGTTTCTTTAGAATCTCCCATAAGCACAGTATCATCAGCAAAAAGTAACTGTGTTAACTCCCATTTTGTATTTGATTACCCATAATTTAATCCCACCCCTCTCCCGAACACCCTAGCATTTACTTCTTTTACAACCCCATCTTAAACAACCATGGTGACATTACACATACTTTTACCAGGAAGTAATCTCCCTCTCTTCTACACACCCTAACTTGAGCCTCACTATCCTCATAAAAACTCTTTACAGCATTTAGTAACTTACTACCTATTCCATATACATGTACTTGCAACATCTGCCACATTGCTCCCCTATCCACTGTATCATATGCCTTATCTAAATCCATAAATGCAATGAAACTTCCCTACCTTTATCTAAATACTGTTCACATATATGCTTCAATGTAAACACTTGATCTACACATCCCCTACCCACTCTAAAACTTCCTTGCTCATCCGCAGTCCTACTCTCTGTCTTACCTCTAATTCTTTCAATAATAACCCTACCGTACACTTTTCATGGTATACTCGGTAAACTTATAAACTATACATGCTTTCTACCAATCCCTAGGTACCTTCCTCTCTTTCATACATTTATTAAACAAAAACACCAACCACTCCAACACTATACCCCCCCTGCTTTTAACATCTCTGTCATGATCCCGTCAGTTCCAGCTGCTTTACCCCCTTTCATTCTATGTAATGCCACATGCACCTCCCTTACACTCACATCCTGCTCTTCACTCCTAAAAGATGTTACACCTCCCTGGCCAGTGCATGAAATTACCGCCTTCCTTTCTTCATCGACATTTAAAAGTTTCTCAAAATATTCCTGCCATCTACCCAATACTTCCAGCTCCCATCTACTAACTCCCCTACTCTGATTTTAACTGACAAATCCATTCGTTCTCTAGGCTTTCTTAACTTATTTATCTCCAAATTTTTTTCTTATTTTCATCAAAATTTCTTGACAGTACCTCTCCCACTCTTATCATCTGCTCCCTTTTTGCACACTCTCACCACTCTCTTCACCTTTCTTTTACTCTCCATATACTCTGCTCTTCTTATAACACTTCTGATTTGTAAGAACCTCTCATAAGCTACCTTTTTCTCTTTTATCACACCCTTTACTTTATCATTGCTTCTGCACCCACCCTCCTATAGCCACAAACTCCTGCCCCACATTCTAATACTGCATTTTTAAAACTATTCCAACCCTCTTCAACCCCCCCACTACTCATACTTGCACTAGCCCAAATTTCTGCCAATAGTTGCTTATTTCTTACCCTAACTTCCTCCTCCCTTAGTTTATACACTTTCAACTCTCTCTTAATTGTTATTGCTCTTTTCCTTTTGTCCCATCTACCTCTTACTCTAACTGTAGCTACAACTAAATATTGATCTGATATATCCTGAAGCCTACCCATCAACCTCTTATCCACCAATACATAATCTAACAAACTACTATCATTACGTGCTGTATCATACCTTATATACTTATTTATCCTCTTTTTCATAAAATATGTATTACTTATTACCAAACCTTTTTATACACACAGCTCAATTAAAGGCTCCCCATTTTCATTTACCCCTGGCACCCCAAATTTACCTACTACTCCCTCCACAACATTTTTACCCACTTTAGCATTGAAATCCCCAACCACAAGTTTTGGTTCAAAACTCCCCATACATTCACTCAACATTTCCCAAAATCTCTCTCTCTCCTCTACACTTCTCTCTTCTCCAGGTGCATAAACACTTACTATAGCCCACTTTTCACATCCAACCCTTATTTTACTGCACATAATCCTTGAATTAATACATTTATATTCCCTCTTTTCCTGCCATAACTTATCCTTCAACATTATTGCTACTCCTTCTTTAGCTCTAACTCTATTTGAAACCCCTGACCTAATCCCATTTATTTCTTCCCACTGAAACTCTCCCACACCCTTCAGCTTTGTTTCACTTAAAGCCAGGACATCCAGCTTCTCATTCATAACATCCACAATCATCTCTTTCTTATCATTCACACAACATCCGCGCACATTCAAACATCCCGCTTTGACGGTTTTCTTCTTTTTGGTAGGTTATACAGGAAAAGGGGTTACTAGCCCATTGTTCCCGGCACTTTAGTTGACTTTTACAGCACTCATGGCTTATGGAGGAAAGATTCTTATTCCACTTCCCCATGGATATAAAATAAAAAGCAATAAGAACATACCTGAAATCTTGCATGTTTATGAGACAGAAAAAAGACACCAGCAATCTTACCATCATGTAAAACAATTACAGGCTTTTGTTTTACACTCACTTGGCAGGACGGTAGTATTTCCCTGGGTGGTTGCTGTCTACCAACCTGCTACCTACCATTATTATTATTATTATTATTATTATTATTATTATTATTATTATTATTATTATTATTATTATTATTATTATTATTATTATTATCATTGTTTTTGTTGTTGTTGTTGTAGGGGCTATCATAGGGTTTGGCAACTTTTACCCAACACTACTTTTTAGATATTTGTGGATGAGATGTTTATTTTTTTTGTCACATCAGCCATCTTGCACCATAGTAAGGTGACCCAAAAAAGGAAACGTTTACCCACATTGTACACCTTACAATTCAAATTACCATCTGAACAATTACACCTCATCCCTTCCTCAGAGCAAGACACTGTACCTCTCACTTATAGGGCTCAAATCTGGCTAACCAGTTTTCCTTAATCCCTTCATAAAAGTTACAGTACTCACACTTAACAACACATCAAATCCCTGAAACCACACATCTCCACTCACTCTGATCTAACACACTTACACATGCCTGCTCAATGTTCAAGCCTGTACCACTTAAAACCTCCTCCATTCCCTTCCTGTGACCCTTCTTGTGATAATCCATATTCCTCCTCCTACCCCAGAATTACACACCCCTTTTTAGTCATCTTATGCTCCTCTATCCTCTAAATACCCAGATCAAATCAGTACCCTTTCCTCGTTCCTTTTGTAATCCCACTCTATCAGTCTTTTAATTTCTATGCTCTAAATTCTTTGCATAATATTTGCAACTCAAATTACTCTCAAACATGATACCAATGGCCCCATCCTCCTCTTAACTGGAATATTTAAGGATGCCATAATGCTCTTTTTTTTTCTTCTTTTTTTTTCTCACTTTGATGAACTTTTTTTTTTTTCTCGCTTCGATGAACTTTTTTTTTTTCTTCACAAATGCCTCAACACTTCATCAGCTTTTTTTTTGCCCTTTATCTATTTGTTGGTTCATCTCATCTTTCACTGACCTATCTGCTGCTGTGTCCGCTCCCAAACGTCTTACATTTATTTCCTCTATACTCCCTCCTGCCACTCTGATATCCAGTTTTGCACTGCCATTTTCTTTATACTCCTCTGCCTTTTACTGTAGCTGCCACTAAGTGATGATTGATGTTTCAGTCATTCCTTTACAAATGTGCATATCCTGAAATCTTCCCTTCAGCCCTTTTATTCTCTAGTACAGGGGTGGCCAACGTTTTGCATTCCATGCACCAATTTTTTCACACTCTCGTTCAGATGCGCCATACGACACTTGTACTCCTATTCAATTCTTTAAAAATATATTAATATGGACATATTTAGCATTTTTACATAAAATGATGTAATATAAAGACAAGATAAACATTACTTACTTTAATGAGACTTTTGAGTCTGCTTTGAGTAGCAGATAATTCTTCAAATTTGAATCAGTCAATCTCCAAGCTGGTGCCTGGCACCTCAAGATCAAACAGGTATCAAACATGCACACTTATGGAACGACTCCTCTACGAAAGTCCCTCTTTGTGAAGTGTCCCTGATAAGGGCAGAACACAGAATTTGGTTAACACAAGCCTATCCGATGTTATCCTGACACCAAATGACTTCGAACAGGTGATAAATGACATGCCCATGCACTCTGCCCCAAGGCCAGACTCATGGAACTCCGTGTTCATCAAGAACTGCAAGAAACCCCTATCACGAGCCTTTTCCATCCTATGGAGAGGGAGCATGGACACGGGGGTCGTCCCACAGTTACTAAAAGCAACAGACATAGCCCCACTCTACAAAGGGGGCAGTAAAGCAACAGCAAAGAACTACAGACCGATAGCACTAACATCCCATATAAAAATCTTTGAAAGGGTCCTAAGAAGCAAGATCACCACCCATCTAGAAACCCATCAGTTACACAACCCAGGGCAACATGGGTTTAGAACAGGTCGCTCCTGTCTGTCTCAACTATTGGATCACTACGACAAGGTCCTAAATGCACTAGAAGACAAAAAGAATGCAGGTGTAATATATACAGACTTTGCAAAAGCCTTCGACAGGTGTGACCATGGCGTAATAGCGCACAAAATGCGTGCTAAAGGAATAACAGGAAAAGTCGGTCGATGGATCTATAATTTCCTCACTAACAGAACACAGAGAGTAGTCATCAACAGAGTAAAGTCTGAGGCAGCTACGGTGAAAAGCTCTGTTCCACAAGGCACAGTACTCGCTCCCATCTTGTTCCTCATCCTCATATCCGACATAGACAAGGATGTCAGCCACAGCACCGTGTCTTCCTTTGCAGATGACACCCGAATCTGCATGACAGTGTCTTCCATTGCAGACACTGCAAGGCTCCAGGCGGACATCAACCAAATCTTTCAGTGGGCTGCAGAAAACAATATGAAGTTCAACGATGAGAAATTTCAATTACTCAGATATGGTAAACACGAGGAAATTAAATCTTCATCAGAGTACAAAACAAATTCTGGCCACAAAATAGAGCGAAACACCAATGTCAAAGACCTGGGAGTGATCATGTTGGAGGATCTCACCTTCAAGGACCATAACATTGTATCAATCGCATCTGCTAGAAAAATGACAGGATGGATAATGAGAACCCTCAAAACTAGGGAGGCCAAGCCCATGATGACACTCTTCAGGTTACTTGTTCTATCTAGGCTGGAATATTGCTGCACACAAACAGCACCTTTCAAGGCAGGTGAAATTGCTGACCTAGAAAATGTACAGAGAACCTTCACGGCATGCATAACGGAGATAAAACACCTCAATTACTGGGAGCGCTTGAGGTTCCTAAACCTGTATTCCCTGGAATGCAGGCGGGAGAGATACATGATTATATACACCTGGAAAATCCTAGAGGGACTAGTACCGAACTTGCACACGAAAATCACTCACTACGAAAGCAAAAGACTTGGCAGACGATGCAGCATCCCCCCAATGAAAAGCAGGGGTGTCACTAGCACGTTAAGAGACCATACAATAAGTGTCAGGGGCCCGAGACTGTTCAACTGCCTCCCAGCATACATAAGGGGGATTACCAACAGATCCCTGGCAGTCTTCAAGCTGGCACTGGACAAGCACCTAAAGTCGGTTCCTGACCAGCCGGGCTGTGGCTCGTACGTTGGTTTGCGTGCAACTAGCAGTAACAGCCTGGTTGATCAGGCTCTGATCCACCAGGAGGCCTGGTCACAGACCGGGCTGTGGGGGCGTTGACCCCCAGAACTCTCTCCAGGTAAACTCCAGGTAATGGTGTGGGTGTTCACTCTAATTTGTTCCTTGTCTTACTGAATATTTTTTAACTGGAAACAAATTAACCTGAAAAAAGATGACATTTGCTAAAAGATGTGGTCACAATAATAAAATCACTAAAAATGATTGCTAAGGTTTAGCTTTATTCTCATTAAAACTCATACTTTTTATATAAGTAGGCTTGCTTTTTTTTATCACTAGGTTGCAATGCACCACTTTTGGTACATGTGCCATAGGTTGGCCATTCCTGCTCTAGTACATAGTCTGGCAAGCTGCTCTCATTCATTCTACATCATATCTCATAAGCTTATTTAGTCTCATTTTCTTAAGTAAGTATTACCTATTATAGAATCTCTTTCTTTGCATAATTCAAGGAAGAATAATGTGTCAAGAATATAAGGTGCTATATGATATTACTCTACTTAAAAAAAAGAAAAGCAGTTGTACATTGAGGAACAAAAAATCTTTTAGTTAACATAGTCATAAGCCAATTGTTATCTGATATTGTAATAATATTTCCTCTAAAATGAGTTGGCTTTGTGTCAGATATTATATTTAGTGGAAAGGGGGAAACACTAAACCTATATGGGTCATATAGTGCCTGAGAAATGAGAGGTAAATAGGCTCGTTCTAAGGAAGGGGAAAACAGGTACAATTCCTTGGATCAAGAGCTCCTCACCATCATCAAGGACTTTGTCCTAAACAAGGCTATGTCCAGCTTCTTAAAACCAACACAAGGTGTTGCCTGGTGAGTAATGGTATCTAGCTGGCCAGTGTCCATCAAACGTTTTTCTAATCAAATTAATGCAGCCTTTACAAATTTCATAAACATTTGTAATTGGAAAAAGAAAGGTTCATATTTTTTTTCATAGATCTCTCTTTAGCTCACAAAATTGTTGAAAAAATTATTCATTTTCAGAGAAAAATTAATCATGCAAGACAAACATTTTCTAATCAAATGGTGCAGCTGTATTCATCAGACAGGGCCTTATGATCATATCAAGAAGCACATGATTACAGCACCAAGAACCTATTAAAATTGACTGTTGATGCTTTGTCATTACTGTACTGTTCCTGTTCATAGTAGCCTTCCTTCAAGAAAGAAAGATTGACATTGGTGAACAACTTGGTAAATATGCTTTGAGAATTTTTTTTTTATTATTACCAGTTCTAATATTAGACAAGTGTACATGGCAAACTCCTAGTTCAGCTTATGTTGCCTTCTTCATATTCCATGCTGTAATTTCCTGCTAATCCTGTGTGAGAGATTGAGAAAAGTGTTTCATTCCTGCTTCTTTGATATCCTACCACTTTCTCACTGTTGTATGTCTAGGACTTACAGATAATTCTCAGATAATTTTTGCAGTCTGTATTAGCTGTGGGCTTGCAAGTAGTGCTTTAAGAATTATTCAGTAATTTAGATACATAATAAATACCTTTCTTTCCAGCTTATTTTTCTTTTTTCACCATATTTAGAAATATACTGAAGATTTATTATTTACAGTATTGTAGGTTTAGTAGCATCTGCTTCTGTATTGCAAGCAGAGTAGTGTGTTTAGCAAGAGGTGTCTTATGACTTTAGATATAAATAATGAAGAGTATGTATATATGGGAAGGTATATAAACAAAAGAGTCTGTTAGTGATCTTCAGTGATTGTATGAAAGAATAGCTAGAGACAAAGTAGTGGAAGAACAGATAATGTAGCATGCTGAGTAGACAAATCAATTATTGTGCATCAAATAATATTTGAAGTTATACAAGTAAGGAAGCCAAAGATTGCAAAAACCAGCTTATTTGTATTACAAATATACTAGACAGACAAATAACATTGTTGTAAGAGGCAACTAAAATGCTGGGAGCAAGAGAGGTAGTAATCCCCTCTGTATGACTCACGAAATCATAATGATACAATTGCAAACAAACTATACCACGGGCGGGGATAGAACCCGCGATCAGAGAGTTTCAAAACTCCAGACCGTTGCGTTAGCCACTGAACCAGCTAGCCACAATAAGATTCGTCCAACTAGGTATATTTCTACACCATAGGAAGGTTAGCATAGGCACACTATACACAAATAACCCGCACATAAAAGAGAGAAGCTTACGACGACGTTTCGGTCCGACTTGGACCATTGACAAAGTCACACTAACCAGAGGTGGAGCAGGACGGCTATACAGTGGACCCCCAGTTAACAATATTTTTTCACTCCAGAAGTATGTTCAGGTGCCAGTACTGACCGAATTTGTTCCCATAAGCATTGTGAAGTAGATTAGTCCATTTCAGACCCCCAAACATACACGTACAAACGCACTTACATAAATACACTTACATAATTGGTCACATTTGGAGGTGATCGTTATGCGGGGGTCCACTGTATATAGGCAGGAAGAGGTAGTGGTAGTAGTAGTAGTAGTAGTACAAGAATTGTATATAATACCGGTATTTTATACCATTTTAATGTTCAAGATGAAATTAGGCACCACTGTGACCACAAATGCAAGTTTTTACAGACAAATCTCCAGCTAGCGTGGCCGTGACGAAATCTAGCTCAAGTCCCCTCCAAGCCGTTAACATGACTCACGAAATCGTAATGACACGATTGCAAACAAACCATACCATGGGCGGGGATGGAACCCGCGATCAGAGAGTCTCAAAACTCCAGACCGTCGCGTTAGCCACTGGACCAGCTAGCCACAGTAAGATTCGTCCAACTAGGTATATTTCTACACTATAGGAAGGTTAGCATAGGCACCACTGTGACCAGAAACTTGCATTTGTGGTCACAATGGTGCCTATGCTAACCTTCATATGGTGTAGAAATGTACCTAGTTGGACGAATCTTATTGTGACTAGCTGGTCCAGTGGCTAACGCGACGGTCTGGAGTTTTGAGACTCTTTGATCGCGGGTTCCATCCCCACCCGTGGTATGGTTTCACCTCTGTATAAATTACTAAATGTAAAAAGAAGAAAACTTACCGTTTCTGGGTCACCCTGCCTTGGTGGGAGACGGCCATTGTATTAAAAAAGAAATGTATAATTCTTATTAAGGAAATGAATGGTTGATAGCATGAAAAAATAGATCAGAAGTAAATTAGTGAATAAATGTGTAATTTTTGTGAAAACTGTATGTATGGAAATTTATGAATGTGCTGACCATAGTATTAATATAAGAGTGAACCGACCTGCTGCAAACTAGACCAAATATTTAGCTATTTTTCTAATTTATATATTATTGAAATTAATCCTATGCTTCTGATGACTAAACCCTCATTCCTCTGCTGCCAGCAGAAAGTCACTTTTATAAAAATGACTTGGTTACTCCTGAATCAGACAAGACTTCTCATCATGACAACTTTTAAACTTATTATATTCATCAGCTTAAATGACTAAGAAAAGTACAGTATGATTTATACTTGAGATTAAGCATACTATTTATTATAAATATGTTTAAGTAGTTGTTTCATGAGAAATTATTATATGCAGCGACTAAAATTATATTCTGTTTGTTGAAAATAAATTCTCAGTGTGTAATTTATGGCATTATATGAAGTTTCTTTTGTGTCCTAATAAACATCATGATCACAAAAGCTAAAAAACTGGTCCAAAGCTGATCATCGGCCATGGCAGAAATAATCTTAACTTAATCCGGATTAAAATAGATACCAGTTTTTCTAGGAAGGTAAACCACAGCCCTGTGATGCATCTGCCTCTTGTCTGGATCATACAAATTCATTCACAGGTGCTGCTGCAGGTCTTTTAAACGGAGGTCTGTGATGCATCTGTGCACCTTAAAAGTGTGCGTGGCTGATTTGATTTGTGTGCACTTTCAATTGATATACGATATCTGCTACCCCACTTTCAGACCTATGTAGTACAGAGCATCTAGACAGGATGGAAAGTGGACGCCGCAAAGCTCATGCAAGTGGAGGAAAAGGTTGGTGAACTCTTTATTTTAATCTAAGCATCCCTGTTATGGGACACTTAAATTAAAATCTTATTTGTGTTTGTTAAAATAAATACAAGATCTTAACTTGTCTGTTTATCTGTACTGTATCAATTTTTGTTTTCTTTTATCTGTCATTAATTTCCAGACAATATTGGCTTTGTGCCGATGATATACGTATTACTCGAGGAGGAGGTACAGAGCATATTGCACAGAGAATATGTTTTCATAGTCATTGGGATGTGTGTTCTTTATGTCTGTCCCCAGAGTTAATCTTATTCTATATCTCTTTCATATAAATATGTTTAGATGTCATTTTCTCACCTATTTTGTAAATTTTTCTCTCTGGCTGGTGTGTGACATCACTTGTAGCTCTTGAGAAAAATTGTTATAAGTAGTATTGTGTTAGTGTCAGTGTCTGTGATATGATAGTACCAGGGATGTGGCAGTAAAAGGAAAGTGGTAGCACCAGTGATGTGGTAGGATCAGTGACATGGTAGTATCAGTGACATGGTGGTACAGTGGTACCTCGAATCTCAGCCAAAATTCATTCCAGAAGGCTGTTCAAGTGCCGTTACCAAATGAATTTGTTCCCATAAGGAATAATGTAAATTAGATTAGTCCTTTTTAGACCCCCAAAAATACACTTACAAGAGCACTTACAAAAATACACTTACATCAACCATACCCCCGGCCGGGATTGAACCCGCGGTCTCTTGAGTCAATACACTTACATAATTGTTCGAGTTGGGAGCTGTTCGAAATTCGAGGTTCCACTGTACGTATATGGTAGTACCAATGAGTACAGTAATGTAGTCTTCAGCAGGTAAGTTTTTAGTCTTATTATGAACATAACACAGACCTTCACCAGTTTTTACACTGCAGTAAGTGAACTGATGAATAGCTAATCAGAAAAGTTGCTTCAGATTTTGGAACTTAGATTTTTATCATATTCTG
Source organism: Cherax quadricarinatus (assembly GCF_038502225.1). NCBI lineage: Eukaryota > Metazoa > Arthropoda > Malacostraca > Decapoda > Parastacidae > Cherax > Cherax quadricarinatus. The sequence continues at coordinate 1,456,946 of NC_091314.1, read as the reverse complement.
TTTTTTTTTTCCACATCTGTATTTGCTGATGTGCCATTTGCCTGGTATTGTTCACTACCTCGTAACGTTTCATTTTTTCTTGATTACTAACTTTTGCCACTAATATACAGGAGCTTTTTTTTTATATACATATTTAGCCCAGTTTATTCTTTGAGACATAGGCAAAGCTTTTTTTTGCAGACAGTTGAAGAGAGAAACTTTATTGAGATTTTTGTCTGTGGACCAAGTGTCTTTAGTTAGGCATTAATGAAGAGGCTTGAACCACAGGCAAAACATCTCACTAAAGCTCTGTTCTGCAATTGTGTCTATTTCACCACTTGTTAGCATTTTGCCATTTATCTTCATGTTTTAGAGTACTGTACAAAAGAGTATTTTTAACTCCTGTAGTGTGACCATTTTTAAGCTTCTTTGGTTGACTTATAATGTTAATTTATCTTGAAGATCTGTATTGTTATAAAGTCAGTAAAGTAAGGTAGTTCTCCCTTATTTGGGAGTAATGACACTAGCAGGTGGAAGTGAGGAGTGCGGCGTGAGTGTCGGAGAAAGTGTAGTGTGGCTCAGTGAAGATCATCCAGAGTTGGGGGTTGTGCGATGGGCTGGCAAGTTACCAGGAATGAACGATTCTGGTACATGGATGGTTGGCGTGGAATTTGTGAGTTAACATTGAAGTTACAGTGAATTAACTAATACTGTCTAGACTTGCAATGCTCCTATTTTATGAAATCAATAAAGCCTCTGTGGTAAATATTTTGACAAATACTCTCAGTAGTTTACCAGAGTTACATCCTTGTTGTTCAGATATTAATCTTCTTGAAGTATGCTGACTATATTAATGTTTTAAGCAACATTCATCAAAGGCATTACATTTCACTGAATTATATATCCCCAAAACACTCCTTAATTCTTTTAAGTTTTAAGTAAATAAATAAATATTGTTTAGAAGATATTGAAATTACAACTTTTGTATATGAAAAGTGACACTAGTTTCATTTGCATCACCCTTTTGTTTCTTGACTGTTTGAGATTTGTTCCCTTCTATAGGAGAATCCTGTGGGTAATGACAACCATAGAGTGAATGGCAAGTTGCTGTTTGATGCTAAAGTCAATCATTCTTCTCTAATGCCTGTTACAAGTCTCATGAAGACTGAAGATTTTCTTGGAAAAGAATCCCTAAATGCAGATCAGACTGGACGCAACCCAAGTGGGAAGAGACCTGCACATTTGATTTCAAAGGTAAGTACAGTGGACCCCCGCATAACGATTACCTCCAAATGCGACCAATTATGTAAGTGTATTTATGTAAGTGCGTTTGTACGTGTATGTTTGGGGGTCTGAAATGGACTAATCTACTTCACAATATTTCTTATGGGAACAAATTCGGTCAGTACTGGCACCTGAACATACTTCTGGAGTGAAAAAAAATCGTTAACCGGGGGTCCACTGTAAATAGTGATATACAGTAGGAGTAAAAACCTTCATCTTTTATGTGCAGTATGTGTGTGTATGTGTTGAAACAAAATGGAGCTTGTGGAATCTCCTTGCCTTAAGGCAACAACATTGCAGTTATTTTGAGTGCAATATTTTAAAGTGATAATCATCTTTTATCAACTGCACCAAAATTGCATCCGGATAATAAAACTGATCAGATTTTGTAATGGTGACTTTATAATTTCAAGATGATGTTGCCATGGCAGTAAGACAAAGAATGTTATATTTGGGTTGAATAAATTGAGGGAGACATAGTACTGCAGAGAGGAAGAGGAGAGGAAGAACAAGGTAGAAGAGGAAAAGAAAAAGGAGGTAGAAATACAGAAAGATGAGGTGAGGGAGGAGGGAGGGAAGGAGGGAGTGAGCTAAATTCATTATCATTTGTCAACATTGTACATATATGTCTGTACACTTGTTTTATAATACAAATATAAATAACCATAGGTAGTAGGTTGGTAGACAGCAACCGCCCAGGGAGGTACTACCGTCCTGCCAAGTGAGTGTAAAACGAAAGCCTGTAATTGTTTTACATGATGCTAGGATTGCTGGTGTCCAAAGGTTAGTGGATGAGTTTGGGAATGTGTTTTTTCTGTCTCATGAACATGCAAGATTTCAGGTATGTCTTGCTACTTCTACTTACACTTAGGTCACACTACACGTACATGTACAAGCACACCCCTTTGGGTTTTCTTCTATTTTCTTTCTAGTTCTTGTTTATTTCCTCTTATCTCCATGGGGAAGTGGAACAGAATTCTCCCTCCGTAAGCCATGCGTGTTGTAAGAGGCGACTAAAATGCCGGGAGCAAGGGACTAGTAACCCCTTCTCCTGTATAAATTACTAAATTTAAAAGACAAACTTTCGTTTTTCTTTTTGGGCCACCCTGCCTTGGTGGGATACGGCCGGTTTGTTGAAAAAAAAAAAGAATAAAAAACCATTACTCTTATGCACTGTACTTTGAGACTGTCCTTTTGTATTATGTTAAGCCAAATAAATAAACAACTATAATGAACTATAAATTGCCAGGAACACTGTAATTTAAACAGTAGTGATAGGGATAAATAAGATACAGCATTGCTAATTACCAGCTCTGACCCTCCTTCCTAGCCCTCGCATAACCTGCCCATGTTTATTATTGGTGCAAGTATTGACTTTTATGGGAACCCACTAGTGACATTACATCCTTTGAGGATCTTTCTTCTTTTCTCATCACTTCATATTTTCTATTAAATAAAAAATATAATCTAGTATTTTACCTGTACCTTATACATTTGTTTACTTTTACAGAATGGCAGTCAGCTTGGTAGTGACATGTCAAGCATGACTCCTTTCCACCTGCTAGCTTATGAGCACTTGTCAGCACCTGGTCAGCGGGGTGGAGGCCCTCCACCATCATACTCTGAGGAGTGGGAGCTTCCTCCTCATATGACTTACAGCACTGCAAAAAATATGATATCATGTAATAAGGTGATTATGATGGATACATTCAGCATCATGACTCAGATTTGTAATACTACTTTAAATGATCATTTAAGATTTTTTTTTTTTAACAAGTCGGCCGTCTCCCACCGAGGCAGGGTAGCCCAAAAAGAAAGAAAAAATCTTCAAAAAGAAAATACTTTCATCATCATTCAAGACTTTCACCTCACTCACACATAATCACTGTTTTTGCAGAGGTGCTAAGAATACAACAGCTTAGAAGCATATACAGGTCTCCCTCAACATTCACGTTTTCAACTTTCACGGGCTTCACACATTCGCGAATTCCCAACCGCCAAATTCCCAGCCGCCAAATTCCCAGCCGCCAAATCATATTTAAGTTTCCCGCTACCTGCGAGTCCCTACTACCCTCCCTCCGACCCCCGCAACTGGCAGCCAGCCCTCCCACCACTCAGTGTGGTGAGTGTTTTGTTTGTTCATTATTTGCTATTAAACTACAGTATAAATAATGTAAACCTATTCATGACTGCGTATTGGAATGGCTATTAGGAAAGGTATTAGACGGTGACATCATGTGTTTACTCTTGAACACTGCAAAGAATTAAACATTTCTGCTACAGCTAATAATAACAATAGTAATAGTAATAATAATAATAATAATAATAATAATAATAATAATAATAATAAATATGATATAATTGAAGAAGGAAATTGTACAAAAATGCGAGGGAGTGGTTGACACATCGTCAGTGTGACTTTGTTTATGCTGGAGTGAACATTAGTCTCCCTGCTCTTCCAAACATTTCACAATAATTCATTGTGTTTGGTGCTTGTAGATTGAGTTTTACTGGAGTGGTAGAGGCAGTGATTGAGGCAATGGTATTTAATAACATACATGTTAATAATAATACATGTTATTAATAATATGTACTATTATTATTTATAACATATGTGTTATTCAATACATACATGTTAATAATAATACATGTTATATGTGTATGCTTCTAGACTGTTGTATTCTGAGCACCTCTGCAAAAACAGTGATAATGTGCGAGTGTGGTGAAAGTGTTGAATGATGATGAAAGTATTTTCTTTTTGGGGATTTTCTTTCTTTTTTGGGTCATGGGAGACGGCCGACTTGTTATTAATAATAACATGTACTATTATTATTTATAACATATATGTTATTAAATACCACTGCCTCAACCGCTGAATTATTGTGAAATGTTTGGAAGAGCAGGGAGACTAATGTTCACTCCAGCATAAACAAAGTCACACTGACGATGTGTCAACCACTCCCTCGTATTTTTGTACAATTTCCTTCTTCAATTATATCGTATTTATTATTATTATTATTATTATTATTATTATTATTATTATTATTATTATTATTACTATTGTTATTATTAGCAATAGCAGAAATGTTCGATTCTTTGCAGTGTTCAAGAGTAAACACATGATGTCACCGTCTAATACCTTTCCTAATAGCCATTCCAATATGCAGTCATGAATGGGTTTACATTATTTATTCTGTAGTTTAATAGCAAATAATGAACAAACAAAACACTCACCACACTGAGTGGTGGGAGGGCTGGCTGCCAGTTGCTGGGGTCGGAGGGAGGGTAGTAGGGACTCGCAGTGGTGGAGGCAGTGGTGGAATCTGTGGTATTTAATAACATACATGTTATTAACATACATGTTATTAAATAACATACGTTATTAAAGCATAACATGTATATATTTAGTACAATTTACGACGTTTTCATGTATTTTATGATTATTCATGGTTCAACAAGTTAAGGAAGCAGTATTGTAATATATTTCCCTACAATATATTGGGGCACCAAACATTCACGGTTTTTCAACATTCGCGAGGCTCTTGATCCCCTAACCCTCGCGAATGTTGTGGGAGACCTGTACGTATAAAGATACACAACATATCCCTCCAAACTCCCAATATCCCAAACCCCTCCTTTAACCCTTTCAAGGTCTGTGCCGTAGATCTACGGCTTTACATTGAGGGTCCAAACCGTAGATGTATACCATGAGCTCAGCTCACTCTGATAAGCTGTGAGTGGTAAATTTGGGCCTAGATATGAGAGAATATATCTATGTGGTATATGTGCACCACATAAAACAAATCCTTCAGCACACAGTGTATAATGAGAGAAAAAACTGAGACCGGGATTTTCGATTAAAACAGCAACTTTGCAGTGTTTTTTCATATGTTTTTTATAGTTGTATATGCGATTTCTTGGTCTCATTTGATAGAATTGGAGATATATTACAGAAATAGAGATGATTTTGATTGGTTTTAGTACTGGAAATGGCTTGAAACTGAGCTCAAAGTAGCAGAAAGGTTAAATTTTTGCCAATGTTCAAGACTAAACAAACGACCTCACACATCTAATACATGCCAGCTGGCGGGTCCAGTATACATTCACAAATGTGGTGATGATATTTATACAATTATTACAATATTGCATAACAGTAAATCTTTTATTTTTTGGTTTGAATAAAACTTCACTATGTGAATAAAAACTCAAAATGGAATTAATTTTTAAAGCCTGAAAACATAGCTAATGAACAGAGGAAATGTTAGTTTAGTGCCAGGAATGCCTGCATTGTTTATTCTGGACCTTATTTTGAAATTGGAATATTTTGAACTTTGTGTTAAATTGGCCAAATTACCAATTTCCGATCACTTTATTTTGTAGTTGAAACAGTTGACTGGACGATTTCTCGTGCTCAATCGATAGAATAGAAGTAATACTAGTGAAATAGCTAAGAATTTGGTCGACTGGAATAATGTAATTGGCCTAAAATGGGAGTCAAAGTCGGCAAAATCGCTGATTCGTAAATATTGCTGACACATCAAAATTCGCGAGAGTATAATTTTGTCAATTTTCCATCAAATATCGTACTTTTTGTTTTATTACCTTCAGAAAAAAATTCTCTACCATTTCATAAGAAAAAATAACAAAATTTTTTTTTTTTAAATTCTTGGACCCTGGTGCACACTTTGAAATTTAGCCTCTGGACCCTGAAAGGGTTAAAGTGCAGGCATTGTACTTCCCTTTTCCAGGACTCAAGTCCGGCTATATAAAAGTAACCGAGATACAAAATGCAAATGAATGTATTATATCGGAATATTAATTATACTTTTCTGTTGTATCTGGGTGCCTCTGCAAAAACAGTGATTATGTATGAGTGAGGTGAAAGTATTGAATGATGATGAAAGTATTTTCTTTTTGGGGATATTCTTTCTTTTTGGGTCACCCTGCCTTGGTGGGAGACGGCCGACTTGTTGAAAAAAAAAAATTGATTAGACCAAAGAGCTTAAGGAAAAATGCATAATTAAAATGAGAAAGAAAACAAGAAATAGATAAAGTGTAGAGGAAAAGTAAGATGGGGAAAATGGAATAAAATGAAGATGATAGCTGATGGTGATATTAAGCATGCATGTGAAATTATATATAAGGGCTGCTCTATGTCAGTGTTTAGGTCAAGATTATATTAAATGTTTTCAATCATTTGTGCTTTTAATTGACAGCTGCACTCTTTATTACAGGAGACTCTCCACGATCATAAATCTCGGCAGAGGGACAAGAGTAAAATTTTAAATCGAAATATAGATAAAAAGAACAACAAATGGAAATCTTCTGGAATCAGTGGACGACCCACGCAAATAAGCAGTGATCTTGAACACAACTCTATTGTGGGGCTCGGAGAATCTGAGTTGCCGGTGAACCCATTGTATCATTTAACTCTTCGGGGTAAATTTGAATGAGCAGTTATTTATATAGTTATGTAATGATTATATCTTATTATGTTACTTTTGTAAATGTATTGACTTTGTATATAGTTTCTACAAACACAGTTTATAGCTTGAAAGATGTGATTCCTCGGGAAAATACGATTCCTTGGGGAAAGTAATTTCCCAGGGAAAATATTTTTCAGGAGAAGTATGATTTCTACGGTTTGAAGACATTCTCAGCTATTTGTTATATAATACTACTAAACATTTAAACTGTATTTTAGGGATTGACCAGTTGGAAGTTGTGTCTGATGGAGATGGCAGTGTGTACGAGACTCCCGAGGGTAGTGTTGAGGGCACTGAAGAGGACCTAGACATTGGCTCACTGGTGGAGGTGGTTATCAAGGAAGTTCCTAGGTAAGTATAAGCCACAGCGTAGACAATCACAAATAGTTTATGAAAAGTCACTTTATTACAGGTCCTGTAACTTATATCTGACTAGCCTGATATTGACTATTGATTAGCTGAAGACTAAATGTGTAGATCGTTCAGTTTACTTGACAAATCTTGTTATTTAATTCATTTATATCATCTGGAAGGTTAGTGAGTGTGGAATGTTTGTCGATTTAAATTTAAACAGTTTCTTCAGTAGGTATAGTAGCATCCACAGTAAATCATAACCTCGAAGAAAACTTTGACCATGTTGTAGCCTGTGTAACATCCTCTTTTGTTACTTCATTTAGCAGTCGATCAGGGCACAACATACTTGTATAATAAAGGCCTACTAATCAAATAAAAATATTTATAGAATACATTATTCCATTTTCTCCATGGGGAAGTGGAACAGAATTCTTCCTCCGTAAGCCATGCGTGTTGTAAGAGGCAACTAAAATGCCAGGGGCAAGGGGCTAGTAACCCCTTCTCCTGTATACGTATAGTACTAAATATAAAAGGAGAAACTTTTGTTTTTCCTTTTGGGCCACCCTGCCTCGGTGGGATACGACCGGTGTGTTGAAAGAAAGAATTATTCCATTTGGCAGAGCTAATTTACTGGTTTCATAGATGCATCTAGAAACCATAAACATTAAGTACCTTTTGTTGTGTAATACTGGATAAGTTTCTCACCAAGAAGCTACATAACATCAGAGAATATCTAGTCTTGTATGGAAGTCTCAACTTGGAGTTTCATACAGTGGACCCCCGGTTAACGATATTTTTTCACTCCAGAAGTATGTTCAGGTGCCAGTACTGACCGAATTTGTTCCCATAAGGAATATTGTGAAGTAGATTAGTCCATTTCAGACCCCCAAACATACACGTACAAACGCACTTACATAAATACACTTACATAATTGGTCGCATTCGGAGGTAATCGTTATGCGGGGGTCCACTGTAATTAATTGCTGGAAGAAGTTTCTACAATGGTAAAATGCTTTGTTTAACAGTATTCACTGCATTGAATACTGTTGTCATTAGAAGTACACCTACCATCCAACTTACGACTTGCTCGACATATGACCACTCGACTTATAACCGTGTTTTGTATGCCAAATTTCTGGGAAATAAACAGCTGTTTGTGTTGTACACAGTGTTTATCCTAAACCTTACAGTATAAAATACAGTACTAACAACATAAAAAGTAAAGTAAAAAATGAAATGCTGAAATAAAACAATAAAATAAAATCATTACAAAAATGTGATGTTGATATTCAGTAGTAAGGTTTGACTTGCGTCCATTTCGACTTACGACTGGTTGGTCGGAACCAAGCTCGGTCATAAGTCGGATGGTACCTGTAATGGTATATTTGAGATAGTCAGATGAACACGTACTGCTTTCTCAATAATTACAAGTGCTATTAAATGCAAATGTCAAACACTGCACTCTGAAGGAAGGGTGGAGATATGTTGTAGTTTTTGAGCTGTAGTATCAGCACGCTTCTGGCAAGACAGTGATGAAGTGAGTGATGATGAAACTGTTTCTTCATTTTTGGGTCACTCGACCTCAGTGGGGAATGGCCGATGTGTTAAAAAATTGAAATTAGCTAAACAGAGATACAGCAACAGTGAACTCCATACAGATGTTCAAAAGTAGATACTGTATGAGAGGATGTCGTTCAGTTGAAAGTTAAGAGGTAAAACCAAGCGTCTTCCATCGTGTGTGGTCAGTCTCATGGTTTGAAATTGCTAATTGAAGACATTTCAGAAAGCTGATTCTCTGGCATTCTTAGTTGCTATTGTTTGACTCGACTCACGAAATCGTAATGACACAATTGCTGGCTAGCTGGTCCAGTGGCTAACGCGACGGTCTGGAGTTTTGAGACTCTCTGACCGCGGGTTCAATCCCGCCCGTGGTATGGTTTGCTATTGTTTGTATAGGAAAGTTTATGTACATTATTGATCAGATTCTACTGGGAGACCATTCAAAACAAGAACTGTAGAACCTTTTTTTTTTTTTTCCAACATAGTGTTAAAAATATCAGTTTAGCATTGCACATTTTCATGCCATAAGCTGTATGCCACCAAAGTGTCAACCTTGCTAACATCAGTCATAAAAAATTATAGTGTTTGTAGTTGAAAAAGTACCATCTACAACTTTATTGAAGTTGTCAGTTTTTGTAAAATTTCAACCAGTACTAAAATATTTTATATTTAGATTTTTTAATGCTGTCTAACTGTAAATGTGATACTAGAAACTGTTCTTTATATTGTGATACACATTTTTTTTTTTTTTTTAACAAGTCGGCCGTCTCCCACCGAGGCAGGGTAACCCAAAAAGAAAGAAAATCCCCAAAAAGAAAATACTTTCATCATCATTCAAGACTTTCACCTCACTCATACATAATCACTGTTTTTGCAGAGGTGCTCAGAACACAACAGTTTAGAAGCATATACGTATAAAGATACACACATATTCCTCCAAACTGCTAATACCACCCAGGGGGAATACTATTGTCCTGCCAAGTGAGTGTAAAACGAAAGCCTGTAATTGTTTTACATGATGGTAGGATTGCTGGTGTCTTTTGTCTGTCTCATAAATATGCAAGATTACAGGTACGTCTTGCTACTTCTACTTACACTTAGGTCACACTACACATACATGTACACGTTTATTTATACACACTCATCTGAGTTTTCTTTGATTTTATCTTAATAGTTCGTGGTCTTATTACTTTTCCTTTTATATCCACGGGGAAGTGGAATAAGAATCTTTCCTCCGTAAGCCATGCGTGTTGTAAAAGTCAACTAAAATGCCGGGAACAATGGGCTAGTAACCCCTTTTCCTGTAATAATTACTAAAAAGAAAAAGAAGGGTGTTTCTATCTCTTATATAATTTTGATCTGATGCACTCAGAAAAGGGGCCATAAATGTTTAGAGAGACATTGTTAATGTTATATTTATGCATATCTATGTATACACAGTAACACAGATACATTTTTATACTATGTGTTTTATACTTTGTGTTTTTTTTTTTTTTAGATTTGGGGTCATCAGATGGATTGGCACTGTTCCTGGAGACAAGAAAGAAGGAAGGAAAGTTGCCGGTGTGGAGATGGTGAGTTTGTCAGAGTTCAGAGTTCTCAGTCATTGCTTTGGGAAGTTTAATCCTCCTTTGTGTATACAGATGATTGCCAAATATTGTTAGGTGTTTCTACAAGGATAATAGTTATGTATATGAATGTTATTAAGAGAAAAGTGTTTGATTCAAATATGAAAATGCACTAAACTCTAGAATAATGTTAAAAATTAATGAAATTCCCTGTAAAGAATCTGGATGATAAAGATTTTGAATCGGTGTTCAGTCCTACTATTTAGAACCTTGTTTTAGCAAGATTAGAAACTAGAAATAAAATATTGCTGTTAACAAAGCTGTGTTTAAGATGCCTCATAACTCTTGGTGAAGAGGTACAAATTAAATATAAAAAGCCTTGATGCTGGTGAATAGCTCTTGATTTAAGAAACTGGAGCTGTCTTTTTTCTTGGATTAAACTTAAGTACCTCCCATTCCTGGAGTTTACCTGGAGAGAGTTCCGGGGATCAACGCCCCTGCGGCCTGGTCTGTGACCAGGCCTCATGGTGGAACAGGGCCTGATCAACCAGGCTGTTAATGCTGGCTGCACGCAATCCAACATACGAGCCACAGCCCGGCTGGTCAGGTACCGACTTTAGGTGCCTGTCCAGTGCCTGCTTGAAGACAGCCAGGGGTCTATTGGTAATCCCCCTTATGTATGCTGGGGGAGGCAGTTGAACAGTCTTGGGGGCCTGACACTTATTGTGTTGTCTCTTAGCGTGCTAGTGGCACCCCTGCTTTTCAATGGGGGATGTTGCATCGTCTACCGAGTCTTTTGCTTTCGGAGAAAATGATTTTCATGTGCAAATTTGATATTAGTCCCTCTAGGATTTTCCAGGTGTATATAATCATGTATCTTTCCCACCTGCATTCCAAGGAGTACAGGTTCAGGAACTTTAAGCGCTCCCAGTAATTGAGGTGTTTAATCTCCGTTATGCGTGCCGTGAAGGTTCTCTGTATCATTTCTAGGTCAGCAATTTCACCTGCCTTGAAAGGTGCTGTTAGTGTGCAGCAGTATTCCAGCCTAGATAGAACAAGCGACCTGAAGAGTGTCATCATGGGCTTGGCATCCCTAGTTTTGAAGGTTCTCATTATCCATCCTGTCATTTTTCTAGCAGATGCGATTGATACAATGTTATGGTCCTTGAAGGTGAGATCCTCCGACATGATCACTCCCAGGTCTTTGACGTTGGTGTTTCGCTCTATTGTGTGGCTGGAATTTGTTTTATACTCTGATGAAGTTTTAATTTCTTCGTGTTTACCACATCGGAGTAATTGAAATTTCTCATCGTTGAACTTCATATTGTTTTCTGCAGCCCATTGAAAGATTTGGTTGATGTTTGCCTGGAGCCTTGTAGTGTCTGCAGTGGGAGACACTGTCATGCAGATTCGGGTGTCATCTGCAAAGGAAGATACGGTGCTGCGGCTTACATCCTTGTCTATGTCAGATATGAGGATGAGGAACAAGATGGGAGCGAGTACTGTTCCTTGTGGAACAGAGCTTTTCACCGTACCCGCCTCAGACTTGACTCTGTTTACTACTACTCTCTGTGTTCTGTTAGTGAGGAAATTATAGACCCATCGACCGACTTTTCCTTTTATTCCTTTAGCACGCATTTTGTGCGCTATTACGGCATGGTCACACTTGTTGAAGGCTTTTGCAAAGTCTGTGTATATTTCATCTGCATTCTTTTTGTCTTCTAGTGCATCTAGGACATTGTTGTAGTCATATTCCCCAGGAATATGATCCCAACTGGATTAGCTTTTTCTGTGTACAGTATATAATGATAATTGAATTGCTGAAGCGGTAAAGCAGCTAAGTAAAGAAGTACGGAAATAACTTGAAAATGATATTTAGTTGGAAATTTATGTGAGGTGATTTAGGCCCAAATTTATAATTGCTAATAACTGATAAAGTAATTTTTTATTGATTTACCAAATGAAGAAAAGAAGTTTACCAGGTATGGCTAAGCCATGACTTGTGAGCTGCATGCAACTCATTTCCTCATCCATTGCAGTTCATTAAGACAGTATCCAGGAAAAGAAGTAAACATGGATATTATCTCATAAGCCTCATTAATGAGCAAAAAAGTTACTTTGAGCCATGGACTGGCCCCCACCTGCTATATATTAATTAAACTGAATTAGTAACATCAGTGCTAAGAGAAGCATCTTACTTCAAGAAAAAAACTTTTTACTTTTTATACAAATACAGTGTAGGAATGTATCACTTGGGGAATTATTTCACTGCATTTGGCATTTTTTAAAAGTAAATAAAATTACAGGAAGATGCGGAAGATGGTCTATCAGATGGAACCTTCAGTGGCAAGAGGTATTTTACATGTCCAACTGGGAAAGCATTGTTTGTCCCGCTGCGTATGTGTCATAAAGACAGTCGTTTCCTAGAATCCATATCGTCCAATCCAAGAGCTAGTCTAGGTAAATGTCCTATTAGTATTTCATGTACCTTAATTAATTCCTTATTCATGTACAGTATATTAATGGTGTACCGTAATTGATTGATGGCATGTGTAAATTAGCCACTTCATCTCACTCCTCATCCTCCCCATACCTTCCCTCCCTTTGTCTCTCTCCTCCCTCTCCATCCCTCCCTTCCCTCCCTTTCCATTCCTAACATCCTGCTCTTTTCATCCTTCTCATCCTCCTCTCCCTCTCCATCCTTCCCATTCTTTCCTTCCCTCCCTCCTTTCTCTCTCTCTTCCTGCTTCCAAAATAAAATGCTATGCATTATGATTATAAACTTATTATGATGTAAGTTAAAAGATTTAAGCCTTACATTGTATAATGTGTTAAGCAGTTAGTCATTTTTTCATGAAAATGAAACTGCTCAAATCAATTTTTGTATTACTAATTTAGAAGAAATTATAAAGTTTTTATATTTTACATCTATTTTTCCTACAATCATTATTAATAAAAAGTTTTTTAAATAAATTTTCTGTCGAGTTAGTATATAAAACTACTTTGACATAATGAGAAATTGTGGCAGTGGCTGATAAGGAGTGATAAAAGACTCGAGACAATAAGTAACCTTTATGATTGTGACATGAATGTGAACTTTCCAAAGGAAATCAAAGACATGCTCATATATATATAGTAAGGAGGAGGGGGGGGGGTGTCAGGTGAAGGTTGTCAGGGAGTAGAGCAGTCTGGGTAGCTTTAAAAATGTGAGTGAGATGGATTTCACTTGATGACCTGCCTAGCATGGACCAGTAGACCTACTGCATTGCTGTTCAATTCTGTGTTCTTATGCAGCTGTAGCATTCAAACATGAAAGGGCCAGTAAGCCTAGTGCAGTGCCCAGCTACACGGGAATATTATACAATGAAAATTACAAGCTGTTGAATTGGATTAGTCATTTAGAAAGGATGGATGCAAACTCGGTTGATTAAGAGAGTTTATATATCCTGGGTAGGAGTTGAAAACATAGAATAATATTTTCACATAAAATCAAAATACTGTATACATAATATAATCTCATTTTTATTGTGATAAACTGGATTGTTGTGTTAACAAAATGTCATGTCAAGAAAGTTTTATTTTCCTTCCAGAGAGATCCTCTCGAGGTATTTGAAAACTCCCAGCATTCCACTTTTGTGTTCTCTTAAGTAAGCAATTTACTGTTCTTGAAGGTGATTTTATAAAGCTTTATCAAATATGGTAAATTTTTATATAATCTCCAAATGACTCAGTAATTTGGTTGCTTTTCTGTGTCAGCATCTACATCATCATACCCTTAGTTTTGTTCTAGAAATTTTTTAGTGGTACAGTATTTTTTCTTGATGCTGACTGACAACATTAATATATACTAAATTTGACATTAAATGTGTGCTGTACTGAAATTATAAGAGTGATGCACCTTCTTGAGGCATGTGGTGTGTATATGCATGTTAAGTGTCTTACTAACAACACAAGCTATGAGCTTATGTGCTCTGAGGATCAAGACATATTTCTCTTTCACTCAGGTATTTGCTTTTATTATATTTTTTATATATTTTCTAATTTCTATATTTCATACATTTCAGTAAATTGTTCCATTCATAAGCTAAAACCTTTGTGTCATGTATTTAGTGGTGTTGCTCTGTTAAGTAGTAGACTACAATGATCTCAAAACACTTTCTCTTTAAGCAAAATTCAGATTTGGAAGCAGGAGTTGAATATGACATCCTTTATAGCCATATTATTGCCTCCATTTGTAGAGGTAATTCATTTGTGTTACAGTTCCTTCCTTTATTATTTCTTTATGTAAAGTAATTGTCTTTATTTTCTTCCCATACTCCTAGCATTTGGTAGCATGGACTGTCAGCCAGTAGGAGGTAGCGTAGCTCCTCTCTCCACCCCAGACGAGGTACGGGCCATGTTTGGCAAAAATCGAGGGATCCAGGGCCATCAGAATTCTTGCTATCTCGATGCTACTCTCTTTAGCATGTTTGCTTTTACAAGGTAACACTTCCATGCAAAGCCTTAACTTTAGTTGATATTTATGATATAAAGAATGCATCTTACACAGTAGAAGGGTTATTAACATATGAACGTCTTTTGAGGTGGTGTGGACATTTAGGGTGGATGCAGAAAAATATCATGACTTGGAGAGTGTCTATAATTGTAGTGGAGGGAAGGCAGGATAGAGGTTGCCACATACATATACATACAGACCCATATACATAGATACCTACATACATATGCATACATACATACTAAGGGCAATGTGTGTGGTGTAAATATTATGCAGAGAATTCGTAGGAGGAGGTGCAAAGTTACTAAAAGTATTCAGAGGGCTGAAGAGGGGTTACTGAGGTGGTTTGGTTATTTAGAGAGGATGGAGCAAAATAGGTTGACTTGGAGGGTGTATAAATCTGTAGTGGAGGGGAGGAGGGGTAAGGGTTGTCATAGGAAAGGATGGAGAGAAGGGGTAAAAGAGGTTTTGTGTGCAAGGGGCCTGGATATGCAGCATTCATGAATCTGTTAGATAGGAGTGAACAGAGATGAATGGTTTATGGAACCTGACAGACTGTTGGTGTGTGAGGAGGGTAATGTTTTGTGAAGGGATTCAGGGAAACCAGTTAGCCGGGCTTGAGTCCTGGAGGTGGGAAGTACAATGTCTACACTTTAAAGGAAGGGTTTGGATATATCTGGGTGCCTCTGCAAAGACAGTGATATTGTGTGAATGATGGTGAAAGTATTTCTTTCTTTTTTGGGCCATCCTTCCTCTGTGGGAGATGGCTGTGTTTAAAAAACATACATACATATACATATGCATACATACGCATACATACTTGTACATCTACATATACACATACATACACGTATACACAAACACACACAAACATGCATGCACAAACACACACACAAACATGCATGCACAAACATACACAAACATGCATGCACAAACACACACACAAACATGCATGCACAAACATACACAAACATGCATGCACAAACACACAGACATGCATGCACAAACACACAGACATGCATGCACAAACACAGACATGCATGTATTTGTGAACGACATGACGGAAGGAATAGACTCTGAGGTGTCCCTGTTTGCAGATGACGTGAAGTTGATGAGAAGAATTCACTCGATCGAAGACCAGGCAGAACTACAAAGGGATCTAGACAGGCTGCAGACCTGGTCCAGCAATTGGCTCCTGGAGTTCAATCCCACCAAGTGCAAAGTCATGAAGATTGGGGAAGGGCAAAGAAGGCCGCAGACGGAGTACAGTCTAGGGGGTCAGAGACTACAAACCTCACTCAAGGAAAAAGATCTTGGGGTGAGTATAACACCAGGCACATCTCCTGAAGCGCACATCAACCAAATAACTGCTGCAGCATATGGGCGCCTAGCAAACCTCAGAACAGCATTCAGGACCCTGTACACCGTGTATGTTAGGCCCATATTGGAGTATGCGGCACCAGTTTGGAACCCACACCTAGCCAAGCACGTGAAGAAACTAGAGAAAGTGCAAAGGTTTGCAACAAGACTAGTCCCAGAGCTAAGAGGTATGTCCTACGAGGAGAGGTTAAGGGAAATCAACCTGACAACACTGGAGGACAGGAGGGATAGGGGGGACATGATAACGACATACAAAATACTGAGAGGAATTGACAAGGTGGACAAAGACAGGATGTTCCAGAGATTGGACACAGTAACAAGGGGACACAGTTGGAAGCTGAAGACACAGATGAATCACAGGGATGTTAGGAAGTATTTCTTCAGCCACAGAGTAGTCAGTAAGTGGAATAGTTTGGGAAGCGATGTAGTGGAGGCAGGATCCATACATAGCTTTAAGCAGAGGTATGATAAAGCTCACGGCTCAGGGAGAGTGACCTAGTAGCGATCAGTGAAGAGGCGGGGCCAGGAGCTCGAACTCGACCCCCGCAACCTCAACTAGGTGAGTACAAACACACATACACAGACATACATGCACAAACACACACACAAACATGCATGCACAAACATACACAAACATACATGCACAAACACACACACAAACATGCATGCACAAACACACACACAAACATGCATGCACAAACACACACACACAAACATGCATGCACAAACACACACACACAAACATGCATGCACAAACACACACACAAACATGCATGCACAAACACACACACAAGCATGCATGCACAAACATACACAAACATACATGCACAAACACACACACAAACATGCATGCACAAACACACACACACAAACATGCATGCACAAACACACACACACAAACATGCATGCACAAACACACACACAAACATGCATGCACAAACATACACAAACATGCATGCACAAACACACACACACAAACATGCATGCACAAACACACACACAAACATGCATGCACAAACATACACAAACATGCATGCACACACACAGACATGCATGTGACCAGTGAAGAGGCGGGGCCAGGAGCTTGGACTCGACCAATGCAACCTCAGCTAGGTGAGTACAAACACACATACACAAACATGCATGCAAAAACACACAAACATGCATGCAAAAACACACAAACATGCATGCACAAACACACACAAACATGCATGCACAAACACACACAAACATGCATGCAAAAACACACAAACATGCATACACAAACACACAAACACATACATGTACATATACATATACATACACATATGCACAAACATGCATGCACAAACACATACACAAAAATGCTTGCATAAACATACACAAACATGCATGCACAAACACACAAATATGCATGCACAAACACACACGACATGATGGAAGGAATAGACTCTGAAGTGTCCCTGTTCGCAGATGATGTGAAGTTGATGAGAAGAATTAAATCAGACGAGGATGAGGAAGGACTGCAAAGAGACCTGGAGAAGCTGGACATGTAGTCCAGTAACTGGCTTCTCGAATTCAATCCAGCCAAATGCAAAGTCATGAAGATTGGGGAGGGGCAAAGAAGACCGCAGACAGAGTATAGGCTAGGTGGACAAAGACTACAGACCTCACCCAGGGAGAAAGACCTTGGGGTGACCATAACACCGAGCACATCACCGGAGGCACACATCAACCAAA
>NC_091314.1:1381621-1434121 GCF_038502225.1 Cherax quadricarinatus | reverse complement strand
ACTGCTGCAGCATATGGGCGCCTAGCAAACCACAGAACAGCATTCCGACATCTTAATAAGGAATCGTTCAGGACCTTGTACACCGTGTACATTAGGCCCATATTGGAGTATATGGCACCAGTTTGGAACCCACACCTAGCCAAGCAAGTAAAGAAACTAGAGAAAGTGCAAAGGTTTACAACAAGACTAGTCCCAGAGCTAAGAGGTATGTCCTACGAGGAGAGGTTAAGGGAAATCAACCTGACAACACTGGAGGACAGGAGAGATAGGGGGGACATGATAACCACATACAAAATACTTAGAGGAATTGACAAGGTGAACAAAGACAGGATGTTCCAGAGATGGGACACAGCAACAAGGGGACACAGTTGGAAGTTGAAGACACAGATGAATCACAGGGATTTTTTTATTTATTATCACACTGGCTGATTCCCACCAAGGCAGGGTGGCCCGAAAAAGAAAAACTTTCACCATCATTCACTCCATCACTGTCTTGCCAGAAGGGTGCTTTACACTACAGTTTTTAAACTGCAACATTAACACCCCTCCTTCAGAGTGCAGGCACTGTACTTCCCATCTCCAGGACTCAAGTCCGGCCTGCCGGTTTCCCTGAACCCCTTCATAAATGTTACTTTGCTCACAATCCAACAGCATGTCAAGTATTAAAAACCATTTGTCTCCATTCACTCCTATCAAACACGCTCACGCATGCCTGCTGGAAGTCCAAGCCCCTCGCACACAAAACCTCCTTTACCCCCTCCCTCCAACCTTTCCTAGGCCGACCCCTACCCTGCCTTCCTTCCACTACAGACTGATACACTCTTGAAGTCATTCTGTTTCGCTCCATTCTCTCTACATGTCTGAACCACCTCAACAACCCTTCCTCAGCCCTCTGGACAACAGTTTTGGTAATCCCGCACCTCCTCCTAACTTCCAAACTACGAATTCTCTGCATTATATTCACACCACATATTGCCCTCAGACATGACATCTCCACTGCCTCCAGCCTTCTCCTCGCTGCAACATTCATCACCCATGCTTCACACCCATATAAGAGCGTTGGTAAAACTATACTCTCATACATTCCCCTCTTTGCCTCCAAGGACAAAGTTCTTTGTCTCCACAGACTCCTAAGTGCACCACTCACCCTTTTCCCCTCATCAATTCTATGATTCACCTCATCTTTCATAGACCCATTCGCTGACACGTCCACTCCCAAATATCTGAATACATTCACCTCCTCCATACTCTCTCCCTCCAATCTGATATCCAATCTTTCATCACCTAATCTTTTTGTTATCCTCATAACCTTACTCCTTCCTATATTCACTTTTAATTTTCTTTTTTTGCATACCCTACCAAATTCATCCACCAATCTCTGCAACTTCTCTTCAGAATCTCCCAAGAGCACAGTGTCATCAGCAAAGAGCAACTGTGACAACTCCTACTTTGTGTGATTCTTTATCTTTTAACTCCACGCCTCTTGCCAAGACCTTTGCATTTACTTCTCTTACAACCCCATCTATAAATATATTAAACAACCACGGTGACATCACACATCCTTGTCTAAGGCCTACTTTTACTGGGAAATAATTTCCCTCTTTCCTACATACTCTAACTTGAGCCTCACTATCCTCGTAAAAACTCTTCACTGCTTTCAGTAACCTACCTCCTACACCATACACCTGCAACATCTGCCACATTGCCCCCCTATCCATCCTGTCATACGCCTTTTCCAAATCCATAAATGCCACAAAGACCTCTTTAGCCTCATCTAAATACTGTTCACTTATGTGTTTCACAGGGATGTTAGGAAGTATTTCTTCAGCCACAGAGTAGTCAGGAAGTGGAATAGTTTGGGAAGCGATGTAGTGAAGGCAGGATCCATAGGTTTAAGCAGAGGTATGATAAAGCTCACGGTTCAGGGACAGTGACCTAGTAGCGATCAGTGAAGAGGCGGGGCCATGAGCTTGGACTCGACCCCTGCAACCTCAACTAGGTGAGTACAAATAGGTGAGTACACACACACACACACACACACACACACACACACACACACACACACACACACACACCTACTCACTCACTCACTCACATAAATTTAAACTACAAAATTGCCAGTTATCCAATATCTCAGGGCAGATATGACAGTATGGTGATGTTATCTCATCAGTTGACTCTACTGTTGACTGGTATTTCCTTCATCATTGCAGATCCAGAGGAGTTCCTGCACTCACTGTTGGCCCAGATTCTTCAAGCTGAGCCCCTTCTTCAGTTATCCTCTGGTCAAGAAGCCTATCATTACCAGCTTTTTGTTGATAAGGATGAGAAGCTTAACCTACCATCAGTTCAGAATCTCTTTGACCAATCTTTCCTGACCTCAGATATTAAATTGAAGCAAGTAAGTTGCGAACAGCACACTCAGCAAGATATTTATTACGTTACAGTATTTGGAGTGTAAGTGCTTACAAATGTAGTAATTTTCAATTTGTATGAGGTTGTTATGTGCATTTTGAAATATGCCGATGAATTCTTCAGAAGACTAGCAGAAGAGAATACATGTGAGTTTAGATGGATTCCTTATTCTGGCCCCATTAAAACATTTCTAGTTTGTAAAAGTTTATAGAAATTGAACAGAAATTTTGCAGCAGTGTTGTAGTCTTCTTCATTTTTTGTTTCAACACGCCGGCCACCTCCCACCAAAGTAGGGTGACCCAAAAGAAAGAAAAACCCCAAAAGAAAGAAAAACCCCAAAAGAAACAAACAAACAAACTTTAATTATCATTCAACACTTTCACCATCACTCATAGATAATCACTGTCTTTGTAGAGGCATCCAGATACGACAGTTTACAAATTCACGAAGAGTTAGGTTTCTACAGGCATCTCAAAACAAAACACTGGATATAATATATATGTTGGTGTATAAGTTGACTTTTTAAGCTTAAAAAAATTTCTTCAGTACTAGGGGACAACTATTATGCCAAATATAAAAGTTGCTGATATGTGAAAATAAGGTGAAAATGAGGACACAGCACATTCCTGAAGGAATGGAGGCCTAAACTTGAATTAACACCTCGAACCTTTAGGGGTCAACTTATACACTGGCATTCACAGTAATACAAAACATTGTTTCAGATTTGGTTAACTTTTATGTTTCAGAGATCATGTCTCTGAAACACAATATCCCTCTAATTTAATTTATATTGATCTTCTTTCAACAAACCGGCCATATCCCACTGAGGCAGGGTGGCCCAAAAAAACAAAACAAAAAAGTTTCTCTTTCTAACTTTAGTAATGTATACAGGAGAAGAGGTTACTAGCCCCTTGCTCCCAGCATTTTAGTCACCTCTTATGACACACATGGCTCATGGAGGAAGAATTCTGTTTCACTTCCCCATGGAGAATTTATATTGATATTCATAAAAAGTAATGACCAACAGACATGTATGAGCACATTTGATTGGAGTGAGTGGAAACAAGGGTTTTTATGACTTTACATGCTGTTGGAGTGTGAACATAGTAACATTATGAAGAATTCAGGCAAAACCAGTTAGCCAGACTTGTGTTCAGATTTTAAATAGTATTCAGTCTTTCTCTAACTATCTTGCCCCTTGTTAAACTTAACTCTGTAGTACAGTATATGATTACCATAAAATAGAGTGAATTTAGCCTCTCCTCACATAGCGATATACTTGTTTACCGATGACTCAGACTTATGACGGGCTCTCTGACCAGCATGCATACCTAAATAAAGTATATTAGAGCTGATTTCCTCTATTTTGTTTATTACAGTATACAATACATTACTGTATAAACGTTTAAAAATATACCAGAAATGTTATAAATGGTGCAGAAGTGACATTAAAACAATATCAGAGATGATTGACACAAACCCACTACAGGCATAGTATGTGCCTCACTTAGCGACGAATTTGTTTACTGACGTGCTCTTAGGAATGGAACTCTATCATTGAGGAGAGGCTGTATACATTTTCTTTAAAGTGAAGAGAAAGGAATAATGAGGTTAGTGGCTTCACTTTAAAGAGCAGTGAGAATGTTATGCTTTGGAAGGTCATCTAAAAAGCAATATCAGCACCTGTCTGGCAAGACAGCAATTAAGTGAATGATGGTAAATGTGTTGTCTCCTTATTTTGGTTACTGTATATATTATTTAACAATTACGTATTCCTTTACCATAGAAGAAATTTAAATTAGTATACTTTTTGCAGGTTCCGTCCTGTTTGATTATCCAGATGCCCCGTTTTGGAAAAGACTACAAAATGTACCCAAGGATTTTGCCGTCCATGGTTCTTGATGTTACAGATGTCATTGAGAACTGTAAGTATTGTATATTGATTGTACATATTTCTTAACTACAGTAGTGAATGTACATTACCTTGAAAGGCCAAAGGCTCCTTGTCCCTGGCAGCATATACATACACATAATGTCTTTTCATCAGTCTATTAATTTTTTTTTTTATTAACACTTTGGCCATCTCCCACTGAGGTAGGGTGGCCCAAAAAAGAAAAACTTTCACCATCATTCACTCCATCACTGTCTAGCCAGAGCATGCATAGTTCCTTTGTATAAAGTCAAAGGGGATAAAAGACAGTGCAAAAATTATAGGGGGATAAGTCTGCTGAGTATACCTGGTAAAGTGTATGGTAGAATTATTATTGAAAGAATTAAGAGTAAGACGGAGAATAGGATAGCAGATGAACAAGGAGGCTTTAGGAAAGGTAGGGGGTGTGTGGACCAGGTGTTTACAGTGAAACATATTAGTGAACAGTATTTAGATAAGGTTAAAGAGGTCTTTGTGGCATTTATGGATTTGGAAAAGGCGTATGACAGGGTGGATAGGGGGCCAATGTGGCAGATGTTGCAAGTGTATGGTGTAGGAGGTAGGTTACTGAAAGCAGTGAAGAGTTTTTACGAGGATAGTGAGGCTCAAGTTAGAGTATGTAGGAAAGAGGGAAATTATTTCCCAGTAAAAGTAGGCCTTAGACAAGGATGTGTGATGTCACCGTGGTTGTTTAATATATTTATAGATGGGGTTGTAAGAGAAGTAAATGCGAGGGTCTTGACAAGAGGCGTGGAGTTAAAAGATAAAGAATCACACACAAAGTGGGAGTTGTCACAGCTGCTCTTTGCTGATGACACTGTGCTCTTGGGAGATTCTGAAGAGAAGTTGCAGAGATTGGTGGATGAATTTGGTAGGGTGTGCAAAAGAAGAAAATTAAAGGTGAATACAGGAAAGAGTAAGGTTATGAGGATAACAAAAATATTAGGTGATGAAAGATTGAATATCAGATTGGAGGGAGAGAGTATGGAGGAGGTGAATGTATTCAGATATTTGGGAGTGGACGTGTCAGCGGATGGGTCTATGAAAGATGAGGTGAATCATAGAATTGATGAGGGAAAAAGAGTGAGTGGTGCACTTAGGAGTCTGTGGAGACAAAGAACTTTGTCCTTGGAGGCAAAGAGGGGAATGTATGAGAGCATAGTTTTACCAACGCTCTTATATGGGTGTGAAGCATGGGTGATGAATGTTGCAGCGAGGAGAAGGCTGGAGGCAGTGGAGATGTCATGTCTGAGGGCAATGTGTGGTGTGAATATAATGCAGAGAATTCGTAGTTTGGAAGTTAGGAGGAGGTGCAGGATTACCAAAACTGTTGTCCAGAGGGCTGAGGAAGGGTTGTTGAGGTGGTTCGGACATGTAGAGAGAATGGAGTGAAACAGAATAACTTCAAGAGTGTATCAGTCTGTAGTGGAAGGAAGGCGGGGTAGGGGTCGGCCTAGGAAAGGTTGGAGGGAGGGGGTAAAGGAGGTTTTGTGTGCGAGGGGCTTGGACTTCCAGCAGGCATGCGTGAGCGTGTTTGATAGGAGTGAATGGAGACAAATGGTTTTTAATACTTGACGTGCTGTTGGAGTGTGAGCAAAGTAACATTTATGAAGGGGTTCAGGGAAACTGGCAGGCCGGACTTGAGTCCTGGAGATGGGAAGTACAGTGCCTGCACTCTGAAGGAGGGGTGTTAATGTTGCAGTTTAAAAACTGTAGTGTAAAGCACCCTTCTGGCAAGACAGTGATGGAGTGAATGATGGTGAAAGTTTTTCTTTTTCGGGCCACCCTGCCTTGGTGGGAATCGGCCAGTGTGATAATAAAAAAAAAATAAAAAATAAAATGTCTTTTCATCGGTCTATTAATTTTTTTTTTTATTAACACTTTGGCCATCTCCCACTGAGGTAGGGTGGCCCAAAAAAGAAAAACTTTCACCATCATTCACTCCATCACTGTCTAGCCAGAGGCATGCATACCCTACAATTATAAAACTGCAACACTAACACCCCTCCTTCAGAGTGCAATCACTGTACTTCCCATCTCCAGGACTCAAGACCGGCCTGCCAGTTTCCCCGAATTCCTTCATAAACATTACCTTGCTCACTCTCCAATAGCACATCAAATCCTAAAAACCATTTGTCTCCATTTGCACCTATCTAACACACTCACACATGCTTGCTGGAAGTCCAAGCCCCTCGCACACAAAACCTCCTTTACCCCTTCCCTCCAACCTTTCCTAGGCCAACCTCTACCCTGCCTTCCCTCCACTACAGAGTTATGCACTCTCGAAGTCATTCTATTTGTATGTTCAAACCACCTCAACACCACCTCCTCAGCCCTCTGGATAATAGTTTTGGTAATCCCACACCTCCTCCTCCTAATTTCCAAACTATGAATTCTCTGCATTATATTCACACCGCTCATTGTCCTCAGGCACGACATCTCCACTGCCTCCAGCCTTCTCCTTGTTGCCATTCACCACCCATGCTTCACACCCATATAAGAGTGTTAGTATAACTATACTCTCATACATTTTTCCTCTTTGCTTTCATGGACAAATTCCTTTGTCTCCACAGACCTCTTAGTTCACTCGTCAATTCTATGATTCACCTCATTTTTCATAGACCCATCTGCTGACATGTCCACTCCTAAATATCTGAATACATTCACCTCCTCCATACTCTCTCCCTCCAACCTGATATCCAATCTTTCAGTACCTAATTTTATTGTTATCCTCATCACCTTACTCTCCTATATTCACTTTCAATTTCTTCTTTTTACATACCCTACCAAACTCATCCACCAACCTCTGCAACTTATCTTCAGAATCTCCCAAAAGCACAGTGTCATCAGCAAAGAGCAACTGTGACAACTCCCACTTTGTTAGATTCTTTTTCTTTCAACCCCAAACTTCTTGCCAACACCTGAGCATTCACTTCTCTTACAACCTCATCTATAAATATATTGAACAACAATGGTGGCATCACACATCCTTGTCTAAGGCCTACTTTTACTGGGAAATAATCTCCCTCTATTAAATATTTGGTTATTAATCTTTAACTTTGCAATTCTTTATGTAATTTGTTTCATATTTTGTTAAACCAACATGAAAGTGGTGAGGAGACATTAACCCTTTATTGGAAAGAAAATAAATACCAGTATTATCCCTTTACCACAGGAATGTGAGGGGACTTTGTACCACTGAATGATACATTATTATTATTATATTGTTATTATTATTATTATTTTATTATTATTATTATTATTATTATTATTATTATTATTATTATTATTATTATTATTATTATTACATTCATGGAGGAAGTAGTAAACTCAGGTCATACAGAGCCTGGAGAATGGGAGGCATCCAGGCATGATCCAAGGAGGGAAAGGCCAGGTTCAGTTCCTGGGAGCAGGAGACACCTCACTGGCATCAAGGAACCTCACTTGCAGGGAAATAGCAGATGCATTTCATGTATTGTTTCAGCACAGACAGACTTTGAGCTATTCATGAGATTTTATTTATAAACTTACCTGTTTACTGAAGGAGAAAAAATACTGAAATGAATAATTCTGTGTTACTTTTTAGAACATATTGTGATATAAATGCAGTTAAGAGATTGTGTAGGTAACTTGGTGTATTTACATAGTTTCCTTCTTGACAGCACCCCGACAATGCATTATATGTGGCAAGTTAGCTGAATACGAGTGTCGTGAGTGCTTTGGACAGTGTGGGTCAGGTCTTGAGAGCATTGCCTTCTGTGCCAAATGTATGGACAAGGTTAGTATTCTTTCCTTGTATCATAATGGGGATTCTCAGGAACATACATACTCCTGCTCTCCACATAATAAAGGTTAGCAGAAAGATATTTTAAATAATGTTATTTCTTTATTTGCAGGCTCATAGCCACAAGAAAAGAGGCAGTCACACATCTACACGCAAATTAAAAGTTCCTCCAGATTTTCAGGTAGGGTGTGTTACAGCATTTTTGGTAAGTTTACCATGCATCCTAATTGTATTATATTACATATTTTCTTTCCATATCCCCTAAGTTAGGATATTGGCAGTTTGGAGGGATATGTTGTGTATCTTTATACGTATATGCTTCTAAACTGTTGTGTTCTGGGCACCTCTGCAAAAACAGTGATTATGTATTATTGAGGTGAAAGTATTGAATGATGATGAAAGTATTTTCTCTTTGGGGATTTTCTTTCTTTTTGGGTCACCCTGCCTCGGTGGGAGACGGCCAACTTGTTAAAAAAAAAAAAATCCTAAAGTTTCTTAACCCCTTATATAAACTTATAAATTCTGTTTTCCTCATTTTAAATTAGGTCAGTCATGTTGCATATGAATTTAATTACAAACACATCCTTCTTTGTGCACGATTGTTTATTTGTATTTTTTCATTGATAATATCTAGATGCTGGCTGATCACTGTGGCTCTATTCCCCGAGTGTACATGGAGCTCTTTGCTGTAGTATGCATTGAGACTTCGCATTACGTCGCATTCACGAGGTGTGGTTCTGGTGCTGATGCTACTTGGTGCTTTTTTGACTCAATGGCAGACAGAAAAGGTGGGTTAATGTTTTACCAGCTTTCTTGTTAGAGTATTTCTGCTTATTAAGAAACTATTATTGCTAAAAAAGTAACGTTTATATATATATATATATATACAGTAGACCATCGATTAACATGAGTTCCTTTAACACTTTTTCTCCATTACACTATTGAAAAATTGCGGCATATTTTTGACTAGCACTCTGTAAAATTTGACTAGCACAGTGTCACTTTTGGGGAAAAAATTTGGAACACCACAAGCTGTACCATAGGATTTTTCCCCTGCATCTAGTGGTCTTGCAGGCAATCTGCCTGTGGGTCAGTCCATTGTGTTAATGGGGGAAGATTAGCTTCCTCCCTTGCCTTCCCCATCCCACCTCTCATTGGTTCATACATACATGTCCCATATAGTTCTCAGATCTGTGTGTGATTAGATTAGCTAGATTCCTGCATACCAGTCAATACATGCAGTGTTTTCATTTCAATAAGTCACTTCGTCTGACTTTTTTCGGGTTCTTCTTTCAACAAACCGGCTGTATCCCACCGAGGCAGGGTGGCCCAAAAAGAAAACACAAAAGTTTCTCTTTTTAACTTTAGTAATGTATACAGGAGAAGGGGTTACTAGCCCCTTGCTCCTGGCATGTTAGTCACCTCTTACAACACACATGGCTTATGGAGGAAGAATTCTGTTCCACTTGCTGATGGAGATAAGAGGGAATTAACACGAACAAAGACTAATAAGAAAATAGAAGAAAGTCCAGAGGGGTATGTATATATATATATATGCTTCTACATGCAAGTGTAGTGTGACCTAAGCGTAAGTAGAAGTAGCAAGACGTACCTGAAATCTTGCATGTTTTTTTTTTTTATTATTATCACACTGGCCGATTCCCACCAAGGCAGGGTAGCCCGAAAAAGAAAAACTTTCACCATCATTCACTCCATCACTGTCTTGCCAGAAGGGTGCTTTACACTACAGTTTTTAAACTGCAACATTAACACCCCTCCTTCAGAGTGCAGGCACTGTACTTCCCATCTCCAGGACTCAAGTCCGGCCTGCAAGTTTCCCTGAACCCCTTCATAAATGTTACTTTGCTCACGCTCCAACAGCACGTCAAGTATTAAAAACCATTTGTCTCCATTCACTCCTATCAACCACTTTCACGCATGCCTGCTGGAAGTCCAAGCCCCTCGCACACAAACCTCCTTTACCACCTCCCTCCAACCTTTCCTAGGCCGACCCCTACCCCGCCTTCCTTCCACTACAGACTGATACACTCTTGAAGTCATTCTGTTTCACTCCATTCTCTCTACTTGTCCGAAGCACCTCAACAACGCTTCCTCAGCCCTCTGGACAACAGTTTTGGTAATCCCGCACCTCCTCCTAACTTCCAAACTACGAATTCTATGCATTATATTCACACCACACATTGCCCTCAGACATGACATCTCCACTGCCTCCAGCCTTCTCCTCGCTGCAACATTCATCACCCATGCTTCACACCCATATAAGAGCGTTGGTAAAACTATACTCTCATACATTCCCCTCTTTGCCTCCAAGGACAAAGTTCTTTGTCTCCACAGACTCCTAAGTGCACCACTCACCCTTTTCCCCTCATCAATTCTATGATTCACCTCATCTTTCATAGATCCATCCGCTGACACGTCCACTCCCAAATATCTGAATACATTCACCTCCTCCATACTCTCTCCCTCCAATCTGATATCCAATCTTTCATCACCTAATCTTTTTGTTATCCTCATAACCTTACTCTTTCCTGTATTCACTTTTAATTTTCTACTTTTGCATACCCTACCAAATTCATCCACCAATCTCTGCAACTTCTCTTCAGAATCTCCCAAGAGCACAGTGTCATCAGCAAAGAGCAACCGTGACAACTCCCACTTTGTGTGATTCTTTATCTTTTAACTCCACGCCTCTTGCCAAGACCCTCGCATTTACTTCTCTTACAACCCCATCTATAAATATATTAAACAACCACGGTGACATCACACATCCTTGTCTAAGGCCTACTTTTACTGGGAAATAATTTCCCTCTTTCCTACATACTCTAACTTGAGCCTCACTATCCTCGTAAAAGCTCTTCACTGCTTTCAGTAACCTACCTCCTACACCATACACCTGCAACATCTGCCACATTGCCCCCCTATCCACCCTGTCATATGCCTTTTCCAAATCCATAAATGCCACGAAGACCTCTTTAGCCTTATCTAAATACTGTTCATTTATATGTTTCACTGTAAACACCTGGTCCACACACCCCCTACCTTTCCTAAAGCCTCTTTGTTCATCTGCTATCCTATTCTCCGTCTTACTCTTAATCCTTTCAATAATAACTCTACCATACACTTTACCAGGTATACTCAACAGACTTTTTTTTTTTTTTTTTTTCAACAAGTCGGTCGTCTCCCACCGAGGCAGGGTGACCCAAAAAAAAAGAAAGAAAATCCCCAAAAAGAAAATACTTTCATCATCATTCAACACTTTCACCACACTCACACATTATCACTGCTTTTGCAGAGGTGCTCAGAATATAACAGTTTAGAAGCATATACGTATAGAGATACACAACATATCCCTCCAAACTGCCAATATCCCAAACCCCTCCTTTAAAGTGCAGGCATTGTACTTCCCATTTCCAGGACTCAAGTCCGACTATATGAAAATAACCGGTTTCCCTGAATCCCTTCACTAAATATTACCCTGCTCACACTCCAACAGATCGTCAGGTCCCAAGTATCATTCGTCTCCATTCACTCCTATCTAACACGCTCATGCACGCTTGCTGGAAGTCCAAGCCCCTCACCCACAAAACCTCCTTTACCCCCTCTTTCCAACCCTTTCGAGGACGACCCCTACCCCTCTTTCCTTCCCCTATAGATTTATATGCTTTCCATGTCATTCTACTTTGATCCATTCTCTCTAAATGACCAAACCACCTCAACAACCCCTCTTCTGCCCTCTGACTAATGCTTTTATTAACTCCACACCTTCTCCTAATTTCCACACTCCGAATTTTCTGCATAATATTTACACCACACATTGCCCTTAGACAGGACATCTCCACTGCCTCCAACCGTCTCCTCGCTGCTGCATTTACCACCCAAGCTTCACATCCATATAAGAGCATTGGTACTACTATACTTTCATACATTCCCTTCTTTGCCTCCATAGATAACATTTTTTGACTCCACATATACCTCAACGCACCACTCACCTTTTTTCCCTCATCAATTCTATGATTAACCTCATCCTTCATAAATCCATCCGCCGACACGTCAACTCCCAAGTATCTGAAAACATTCACTTCTTCCATACTCCTCCTCCCCAATTTGATATCAGACTTATCCCCTTATAATTTTTGCACTCTCTTTTGTCCCCTTTGCCTTTATACAAAGGAACTATGCATGCTCTCTGCCAATCCCTAGGTACCTTACCCTCTTCCATACATTTATTAAATAATTGCATCAACCACTCCAAAACTATATCCCCACCTGCATTTAACATTTCTGTCTTTATCCCATCAGTCCCGGCTGCCTTACCCCCTTTCATTTTACCTTCTGCCTCACGAACTTCCCCCACACTCACAACTGGCTCTTCCTCACTCCTACAAGATGTTATTCCTCCTTGCCCTATACACAAAATCACAGCTTCCCTAGCTTCATCAACATTTAACAATTCCTCAAAATATTCCCTCCATCTTCCCAATACCTCTAACTCTCCATTTAATAACTCTCCTCTCCTATTTTTAACTGACAAATCCATTTGTTCTCTAGGCTTCCTTAACTTGTTAATCTCACTCCAAAACTTTTTCTTATTTTCAACAAAATTTGCTGATAACATCTCACCCACTCTCTCATTTGCTCTCTTTTTACATTGCTTCACCACTCTCTTAACCTCTCTCTTTTACTCCATATACTCTTCCCTCCTTGCATCACTTCTACTTTGTAAAAACTTTTCATATGCTAACTTTTTCTCCCTTACTACTCTCTTTACATCATCATTCCAACAATCGCTCCTCTTCCCTCCCGCACCCACTTTCCTGTAACCACAAACTTCTGCTGAACACTCTAACACTACATTTTTAAACTTACCCCATACCTCTTCAACCCCATTGCCTATGCTCTCATTAGCCCATCTATCCTCCAGTAGCTGTTTATATCTTACCCTAACTGCCTCTTCTTTTAGTTTATAAACCTTCACCTCTCTCTTCCCTGATGCTTCTATTCTCCTTGTATCCCATCTACCTTTTACTCTCAGTGTAGCTACAACTAGAAAGTGATCTGATATATCTGTGGCCCCTCTATAAACATGTACATCCTGAAGTCTACTCAACAGTCTTTTATCTACCAATACATAATCCAACAAACTACTGTCATTTCGCCCTACATCATATCTTGTATACTTATTTATCCTCTTTTTCTTAAAATATGTATTACCTATAACTAAACCCCTTTCTATACAAAGTTCAATCAAAGGGCTCCCATTATCATTTACACCTGGCACCCCAAACTTACCTACCACACCCTCTTTAAAAGTTTCTCCTACTTTAGCATTCAGGTCCCCTACCACAATTTCTCTCTCACTTGGTTCAAAAGCTCCTATACATTCACTTAACATCTCCCAAAATCTCTCTCTCTCCTCTACATTCCTCTCTTCTCCAGGTGCATACACGCTTTTTATGACCCACTTTTCGCATCCAACCTTTACTTTAATCCACATAATTCTTGAATTTACACATTCTCTTTTCTCCTTCCATAACTGATCCTTCAACATTACTGCTACCCCTTCCTTTGCTCTAACTCTCTCAGATACTCCAGATTTAATCCCATTTATTTCCCCCCACCGAAACTCCCCTACCCCCTTCAGCTTTGTTTCGCTTAGGGCCAGGACATCCAACTTCTTTTCATTCATAACATCAGCAATCATCTGTTTCTTGTCATCCGCACTACATCCACGCACATTCAAGCATCCCAGTTTTATAAAGTTTTTCTTCTTCTCTTTTTTAGTAAATGTCTACAGGAGAAGGGGTTACTAGCCCATTGCTCCCGGCATTTTAGTCGCCTCATATGACACGCATAGCTTACGGAGGAAAGATTCTTTTCCACTTCCCCATGGACAATAGAAGAAATAAAGAACAAGAGCTATTTAGAAAAAGGAGAAAAAACCTAGATGTATGTATATATATATGCATGTGCGTGTCTGTGAAGTGTGACCAAAGTGTAAGTAGGAGTATCAAGATATCCCTGTTATCTAGCGTGTTTATGAGACAGAAAAAGAAACCAGCAATCCTACCATCATGCAAAACAGTTACAGGTTTCTGTTTCACAGTCATCTGGCAGGACGGTAGTACTTCCCTGGGTGGTTGCTGTCTACCAACCTACTACCTTTGTTTCTTTCTTTCTTTCAACACACCGGCCGTTTCCCACCGAGGCGGGGTGGCCCAAAAGGAAAAACGAAAGTTTCTCCTTTTACATTTAGTAATATATACAGGAGAAGGGGTTACTAGCTCCTTGCTCCCGGCATTTTAGTCGCCTCTTACAACACGCATGGCTTACGGAGGAAGAATTCTGTTCCACTTCCCCATGGAGGTAAGAGGAAATAAACAAGAACAAGAACTAGAAAGAAAATAGAAGAAAACCCAAAGGGGTGTGTATATATATGCTTGTACATGTATGTGTAGTGTGACCTAAGTGTAAGTAGAAGTAGCAAGACATACCTGAAATCTTGCATGTGTATGAGACAGATAAAAAAAAGACACCAGCAATCTTACCATCGTGTAAAACAATTACAGGCTTCAGTTTTACACTCACTTGGCAGGACGGTAGTACCTCCCTGGGCGGTTGCTGTCTACCAACCTACTACCTTTGTTTATAAGACAGAAAAGAAAGACACCAGCAATCCTACCATCATGTAAAGTAATTACAGGCTTCCATTTTACACTCACTTGGCAGGACGGTAGTACCTCCCTGGGCAGCTGCTGTCTACCAAAATACTACCTAGGACCTAAATAAACTTACTATGCTTAACCTTTAAACTGTCCAAACGTAGATCTGCGTTTGCACTGCTAGCGCTCTGAATGTAGATCTACATTTTCTTACATTTGAAAGCATGTAAAATAAAGCGTAGATCTACATTCAGAGCATTAGCAGTGCAAACATAGATCTACGTTTGGACAGTGATCTTCCTGTAAACAATTTTTATAAACAAATTAAGAGGACAAACGTGAACTGCACCTGTCCATGAGAGACCTTCCCAATGTTTATATATCCTCTGTTTATCTTCCTTTGCATAATAAAAGTTAAAAGACGAAAGGAACCTGGATGTTATATGTATATATAGTACCTACTTCACATATATTTGTGCATCAGTTTAGTTGGTACACTCGCATATTGTAAGGCAGTAGGACGTGTGTGAGGGTTTGCTGTTGTGTTGGTGTTAAGGGCTAACAGCCTTTGAGCATGCCACCCACCTACCCTTCCTTATAGTATTTTTATTGTTAAACATGCAAGGGAAATGATAATTTTATTATATTCATTTATTGTAATAAATTTATTAATATTAAATAGTTTATACCTAGGTAGTAAGTTGGTAGACAACAACCACTCAAGGAGGTACTACCGTCCTGCCAAGTGAGTGTGAAACAGAAACCTGTAATAGTTTTATATGATAGTAGGATTGCTGATGTCTTTTTTCTGTCTCATAAACATGCAAGATTTCAGGTACATCTTGCTACTTCTACTTACACTTAGGTCACACTACACATACATGTACAAGCATATATATACACACCCCTCTGGGTTTTCTTCTATTTTAATACTAGTTCTTATTCTTGTTTATTTCCTCTTATCTCCATGGGGAAGTGAAACAGAATTCTTTCCCCGTAAGCCATGCGTGTTGTAAGAGGCGACTAGCATGCCCGGAGCATGAGGCTAGTAACCCCTTCTCCTGTATACATTACTTAAGTTTAAAAGAGAAACTTCTGTTTTTCTTTTTGGGGCCACCCTACCTTGGTGGGATATGACCAGTTTGTTGAAAGAAGAATAGGTATATCTTTCTATTTCTACTTACACTTAGGTCACATTACACATGCATGTACACCTACCATCCGACTTACGACCTGCTCGACATACGACGACTCGACTTACGACCGTGTTTTTTATGCCAAATTTCTGGGAAATAAACAAGTGTTTGTGTTGTACACAGTGTTTATCCTAAACCTTACAGTATAAAATACAGTACTAACAGCATAAAAAGTAAAGTAAAACATGAAATACCAAAATAAAACAATAAAATAAAGTCATTACAAAAAATTTACGTTGATGTCCAGTAGTAAAGTTCGACTTATGTCCATTTCGACTTAAGACCGATTTCTCGGAACCGAACTCGGTCGTAAGTCGGATGGTAGGTGTACATGCATATATATTTACACACTCATCTGGGTTCTCTTCTATTGTGTTAATATGTAGTTCCTGTTCTTTATTTCCTGTTATCTCCATGGGGAAATGGAAAAAAATTCTTCCTCCATAAGCCATGTTGCCTCTTAGGCAACTAAAATGCCAGGAGTGAGGGGCTAGTAACCCCATTCCTGAGTCAGTCAAAAAAGACAAACTTTTCTTTTTCATTTTAGGTCACCTTTTTCAGTGGGATACCGCTGGTTCGTTGAAAAAATAATAAAGGAATTAATTTTTATACTGATAATCCATTCAGTGTATTATTTCTCCAGATATATTCCCAACCCTTCTCAAAATATGAGACTGCCTAATGCATGGTGTGGTTTTTCATATGACTACTGATCAAGTTTCCATTTGGGTTCTTTTCATAAATGATATTAAAAGGTTTTAGGGGATAATGAAGAATATATTTAGTTCTCTGATAGAATTTTTTAATTGAGAGACTTCATAATTTTTATATTAGAGCTTATCATTTAAAAGACATTATTTTGTTTAGCCTTGGCTATCTCCTGTGTTCCTCGAAGAGAAGCTTTTAGGTCTACAGCTTTTTTATGGACGCTTCTAGTGACAGGCGAAAGGTAAAATGGGAAGTCAATCCTGGCTAGGGTGCAACAGGTATTGGTGGGCTGTCTGTTAGTAGAGACATTTTTCCTGTGCAGAACTGCCATCTCTGACTTCTGACATCTGTGTCTGTGGTAAGTCAGGTTAAGCTTGAGTTAAGTAGCCAGTAACAGACACGTTAAGTGTAATTGGGAATCCTCTCTTATGCTAATAATGCAGGTGATCACTTAATGTTGAGAATGAAAAATTTATTAATTGTCTGATAATTGATTATCTTTTTGTCACCCAGGTGAGCAGCATGGGTACAACATCCCAACTGTTGTAGAGTGTGGAGACTTGATGCAGTGGGTCGGGGATGAGGGCAGCCAGATGCTTCACGCCGTCACAGACAACAAGGCTCTTCCCGACCTTCCTCGACGTCTTCTCTGTGATGCATACATGTGCTTTTACCAGAGTCCCAAAGTTATGATGTATAGGTAGACATAAATTATGTACTGTACTGTCCCCTTTGTGAGTTGATTTGTGGATTATTCTACTCCGAGTCCAGCTAAAGCTATTGTCTCCTTTGCCTTCTCCATATTATACTGGTCTACAAATTTGGAACAGTTTTGTGCTTCAAAGGAAAAAGGTATAGCATTGCAATACAGTGGACCCCCGGTTAACGATATTTTTTCACTCCATAAGTATGTTCAGGTGCCAGTACTGACCGAATTTATTCCCATAAGGAATATTGTGAAGTAGATTAGTCCATTTCAGACCCCCAAACATACACGTACAAACGCACTTACATAAATACACTTACATAATTGGTCGCATTCGGAGGTAATCGTTATGCGGGGGTCCACTGTATATGGTTTTTGGGACACTGAAAACTAATATAACCATAATAAAAATTTGTTGGCTAAAGGAAATTTCATGTATTTTTTTAACAATTATGTATTATGGCTATAGGAAACTGCTTACAGTATATGCTTTAAACATTTATGCATTGTGGATCTGACTCAACAGCTTTTTCCCTCTACAGTTTATTTACCCTCCTTCCTTCCCAGGTCAAAGACTACATCAACTAGTCTGAGTCAGTAGCTTCCTATATAAGAGCCACTTTGCAATTTAAGATAATATCCATATTCAGTGACCCAAAATTTGTAGAGAATGAAAATTTTTATTTCTGAGGTATTTTTATTGTAGACCAGTGTTATTTATGTACTTATTTAGTACTCTATTTATTTATTACTTAAATATAAATGTAAAATTTTTCATATTAATTTTACTCTCATTCAAAAAATAAATTTATGTACATACTGTACATTTGCTGAATTGCAACACTTTTTCTTTATGCTAAACATTTTAGAATTTCTCACAAAAAACATTTGAAGAATGTTAAACAAGATGAAAAAAAATACTGTTAAGAGTATAAATCATACAAAGAGAAGGACAAGAGTAGTATTAAAAATAATCACAAAACCTGGAAAGTGTCAGAAAACCAGCTAGAAACTTTGTCCATATGGAAACCATTTGTGTATGTCTTCTGCTCTTATTATGTCAGAAAGCCATCCAGAGAATCAGTCCAGCAGCTAGCAATATTATGAAGGTAAACTGCCTTCACAGTGTTAGATCAGACACTGTCTAGTATTACACCATATACTGTTCTAATATTCAAATATTGTACTATTGATTTTTGAAAACTGTGCCAAATAGTAATAAACATGGAATTTAAATTTTATTTTGAACAAGTACTTGTTACATCAGAGAGAGCATATATTGGAGAATATTTTGGAAATAAAACGTTTTGGTTAAGAAATTAGCGCTGTATGACTCTTATGGGTTTAGCGCTTGATTATAATAATAATAATTTAGTTAAGAAACATCTCAACATAATGTGTATAAGGTATGCATATGTATATTGCATAGGGTATGTATGATTATGGTAGTGTATATATTTTATGTTATAATATGTTGATGATATAGTTTAGGCTCAAGAATTTATGCTGTGAATATTACTGATGTCTTCACTAACTATATTATGGAACCTACAGTGATTCATCATTACACTGCCATTTTTGACAAGGATCTTTTCTAAAGAGGCTGTTTTGGTTTGCACATACAATGTGGTCACTGCTACTACAGTATCATGCTCTTTATTATTAAATAATCCAAATGCAACTTTAATCTTCTTGGCAAGTCTCTGTATACAGGGTGATTAGTTGAGGCTTAGATTATACTTATTATACTCACAAAAAGATGGGCCACACCTGTATAGGTCATGAAGCTTAGCAAAGCAGAGAGGAGCTAACAGGAAAGAACTACTGTTTTAATGGCATGTTGCCGTTAGTGCAACAGGTCAGTTTCAGTTATAAATTTATAAGAGCATTCTCGGTAATAACTCACGAGTCATGCCTGTTATTAGACTACAGTGGAACCCCGGTTTTCGTCCTTGATCTATTTCAGAAGGTCGGTCGAAATCCGAAATGGACGAAAACCAAAGTAATATTTCCCATAAGAAATAATGTAAATCCAATTAATTCGTTCCAGACACCCAAAAATATTAAGAAAAAATACATTTATAGAGAATAACTATAGTTTTACATACAGAAAACAATGAGAAATAAATATAAATGACTAATTATAATGGATAAATGAACATTTAAATCACTATTACTTACCCTTATTGAAGACTCTTGTTGGCCACTCACATCCAACCCCATGGACTCACCCACAGCCACAATAGATTCCACAACAGGCATAGGGTTGTCAAGTTTACACTAGCTTATATTAAGTTAGTAATAGAACTAGGCATTAAAAAATACAATAAGTAAAATACATAAACTGTACGTTCATTGCTTACCTTAAAATATTTGTAGTCTTAATGTAGATGTGATTAGTAGGTAGTGTAGGTAGCCGGTAGATGTAGGTATATAATCTGCCTGGCTACATACATACACCTACTTACATTGCTACAAGATATTTAATGCTGCCCAGAGCCATATTATTACCATTGACATACCGTGTTCACTGAGTTTAATTGTTTCTAGCAACTACCTTGAAATGCCGTCATAAACAGAGGGTGAAGTAATGAATACTTTGTGCCGAGAATTGTAAACAAAAGTGTTATGTGTTAAGGGAGGCGACTGGGCCAATGCAGATTCATACACGTTTTCTCTGGTGCTGGAGTGGAGAAAACGTAATGTTTTCCCTACGCCTGGCTACCACCCCTCCATAGCATGTAAAGAGTGCATATTTATATGCTATGTAATGTGTTTCAAATATAATTTTGAAGAAATTATCATGGATGGATTAATGAAAATGTCTATGACTGTGAAACAGAAACCTGTAACTGTTTTGCATGATGGTAGGATTGCTGGTGTCTTTTTCTGTCTCATAAACACGCTAGATAACAGGGATATCTTGCTACTCCAACTTACACTTTGGTCACACTTCACAGACATGCACATGCATATATATATATACATACATCTAGGTTTTTCTCCTTTTTCTACATAGCTCTTGTTCTTCTTTATTTCTTCTATTGTCCATGGGGAAGTGGAAAAGAATCTTTCCTCCGTAAGCCATGCGTGTCGTATGAGGCGACTAAAATGCCGGGAGCAATGGGCTAGTAACCCCTTCTCCTGTAGACATTTACTAAAAAAGAGAAGAAGAAAAACTTTATAAAACTGGGATGCTTAAATGTGCGTGGATGTAGTGCGGATGACAAGAAACAGATGATTGCTGATGTTATGAATGAAAAGAAGTTGGATGTCCTGGCCCTAAGCGAAACAAAGCTGAAGGGGGTAGGGGAGTTTCGGTGGGGGGAAATAAATGGGATTAAATCTGGAGTATCTGAGAGAGTTAGAGCAAAGGAAGGGGTAGCAGTAATGTTGAATGATCAGTTATGGAAGGAGAAAAGAGAATATGAATGTGTAAATGCAAGAATTATGTGGATTAAAGTAAAGGTTGGATGCGAGAAGTGGGTCATAATAAGCGTGTATGCACCTGGAGAAGAGAGGAATGCAGAGGAGAGAGAGAGATTTTGGGAGATGTTAAGTGAATGTATAGGAGCCTTTGAACCAAGTGAGAGAGTAATTGTGGTAGGGGACCTGAATGCTAAAGTAGGAGAAACTTTTAGAGAGGGTGTGGTAGGTAAGTTTGGGGTGCCAGGTGTAAATGATAATGGGAGCCCTTTGATTGAACTTTGTATAGAAAGGGGTTTAGTTATAGGTAATACATATTTTAAGAAAAAGAGGATAAAAAAGTATACAAGATATGATGTAGGGCAAAATGACAGTAGTTTGTTGGATTATGTATTGGTAGATAAAAGACTGTTGAGTAGACTTCAGGATGTACATGTTTATAGAGGGGCCACAGATATATCAGATCACTTTCTAGTTGTAGCTACACTGAGAGTAAAAGGTAGATGGGATACAAGGAGAATAGAAGCATCAGGGAAGAGAGAGGTGAAGGTTTATAAACTAAAAGAGGAGGCAGTTAGGGAAAGATATAAACTACTATTGGAGGATAGATGGGCTAATGAGAGCATAGGCAATGGGGTCGAAGAGGTATGGGGTAGGTTTAAAAATGTAGTGTTAGAGTGTTCAGCAGAAGTTTGTGGTTACAGGAAAGTGGGTGCGGGAGGGAAGAGGAGCGATTGGTGGAATGATGATGTAAAGAGAGTAGTAAGGGAGAAAAAGTTAGCATATGAGAAGTTTTTACAAAGTAGAAGTGATGCAAGGAGGGAAGAGTATATGGAGAAAAAGAGAGAGGTTAAGAGAGTGGTGAAGCAATGTAAAAAGAGAGCAAATGAGAGAGTGGGTGAGATGTTATCAACAAATTTTGTTGAAAATAAGAAAAAGTTTTGGAGTGAGATTAACAAGTTAAGGAAGCCTAGAGAACAAATGGATTTGTTAGTTAAAAATAGGAGAGGAGAGTTATTAAATGGAGAGTTAGAGGTATTGGGAAGATGGAGGGAATATTTTGAGGAATTGTAAATGTTGATGAAGATAGGGAAGCTGTGATTTCGTGTATAGGGCAAGGAGGAATAACATCTTGTAGGAGTGAGGAAGAGCCAGTTGTGAGTGTGGGGGAAGTTCGTGAGGCAGTAGGTAAAATGAAAGGGGGTAAGGCAGCCGGGATTGATGGGATAAAGATAGAAATGTTAAATGCAGGTGGGGATATAGTTTTGGAGTGGTTGGTGCAATTATTTAATAAATGTATGGAAGAGGGTAAGGTACCTAGGGATTGGCAGAGAGCATGCATAGTTCCTTTGTATAAAGGCAAAGGGGACAAAAGAGAGTGCAAAAATTATAGGGGGATAAGTCTGTTGAGTATACCTGGTAAAGTGTATGGTAGAGTTATTATTGAAAGAATTAAAAGTAAGAATGAGAATAGGATAGCAGATGAACAAGGAGGCTTTAGGAAAGGTAGGGGGTGTGTGGACCAGGTGTTTACAGTGAAACATATAAGTGAACAGTATTTAGATAAGGCTAAAGAGGTCTTTGTGGCATTTATGGATTTGGAAAAGGCATATGACAGGGTGGATAGGGGGGCAATGTGGCAGATGTTGCAGGTGTATGGTGTAGGAGGTAGGTTACTGAAAGCAGTGAAGAGTTTTTACGAGGATAGTGAGGCTCAAGTTAGAGTATGTAGGAAAGAGGGAAATTATTTCCCAGTAAAAGTAGGCCTTAGACAGGGATGTGTGATGTCACCGTGGTTGTTTAATATATTTATAGATGGGGTTGTAAGAGAAGTAAATGCGAGGGTCTTGACAAGAGGCGTGGAGTTAAAAGATAAAGAATCACACATAAAGTGGGAGTTGTCACAGTTGCTCTTTGCTGATGACACTGTGCTCTTGGGAGATTCTGAAGAGAAGTTGCAGAGATTGGTGGATGAATTTAGTAGGTTGTGCAAAAGAAGAAAATTAAAAGTGAATACAGGAAAGAGTAAGGTTATGAGGATAACAAAAATATTAGGTGATGAAAGATTGGATATCAGATTGGAGGGAGAGAGTATGGAGGAGGTGCATGTATTCAGATATTTGAGAGTGGACGTGTCAGCGGATGGGTCTATGAAGGATGAGGTGAATCATAGAATTGATGAGGGAAAAAGGGTGAGTGGTGCACTTAGGAGTCTGTGGAGACAAAGAACTTTGTCCTTGGAGGCAAAGAGGGGAATGTATGAGAGTATAGTTTTACCAACACTCTTATATGGGTGTGAAGCATGGGTGATGAATGTTGCAGCGAGGAGAAGGCTGGAGGCAGTGGAGATGTCATGTCTGAGGGCAATGTGTGGTGTGAACATAATGCAGAGAATTCGTAGTTTGGAAGTTAGGAGGAGGTGCGGGATTACCAAAACTGTTGTCCAGAGGGCTGAGGAAGGGTTGTTGAGGTGGTTCGGACCTGGGAGTGATCATGTCGGAGGATCTCACCTTCAAGGACCATAACATTGTATCAATCGCATCTGCTAGAAAAATGACAGGATGGATAATGAGAACCTTCAAAACTAGGGAGGCCAAGCCCATGATGACACTCTTCAGGTTACTTGTTCTATCTAGGCTGGAATATTGCTGCACACTAACAGCACCTTTCAAGGTAGGTGAAATTGCCGACCTAGAAAATGTACAGAGAACTTTCACGGCGCGCATAACGGAGATAAAACACCTCAATTACTGGGAGCGCTTGAGGTTCCTAAACCTGTATTCCCTGGAACGCAGGAGGGAGAGATACATGATTATATACACCTGGAAAATCCTAGAGGGACTAGTACCGAACTTGCACACGAAAATCACTCACTACGAAAGCAAAAGACTTGGCAGACGATGCACCATCCCCCCAATGAAAAGCAGGGGTGTCACTAGCACGTTAAGAGACCATACAATAAGTGTCAGGGGCCCGAGACTGTTCAACTGCCTCCCAGCACACATAAGGGGGATTACCAACAGACCCCTGGCAGTCTTCAAGCTGGCACTGGACAAGCACCTAAAGTCAGTTCCTGATCAGCCCGGCTGTGGCTCGTACGTTGGTTTGCGTGCAGCCAGCAGCAACAGCCTGGTTGATCAGGCTCTGATCCACCAGGAGGCCTGGTCACAGACCGGGCCGCGGGGGCGTTGACCCCCGGAACTCTCTCCAGGTAAACTCCAGGTATGTAGAGAGAATGGAGCGAAACAGAATGACTTCAAGAGTGTATCAGTCTGTAGTGGAAGGAAGGCAGGGTAGGGGTCAGCCTAGGAAAGGTTGGAGGGAGGGGGTAAAGGAGGTTTTGTGTGCGAGGGGCTTGGACTTCCAGCAGGCGTGCGTGAGCGTGTTTGATAGGAGTGAATGGAGACAAATGGTTTTTAATACTTGACGTGCTGTTGGAGTGTGAGCAAAGTAACATTTATGAAGGGGTTCAGGGAAACCAGCAGGCCGGACTTGAGTCCTGGAGATGGGAAGTACAGTGCCTGCACTCTGAAGGAGGGGTGTTAATGTTGCAGTTTAAAAACTGTAGTGTAAAGCACCCTTCTGGCAAGACAGTGATGGAGTGAATGATGGTGAAAGTTTTTCTTTTTCGGGCCACCCTGCCTTGGTGGGAATCGGCCAGTGTGATAATAAAAAAAATAATAATTGTCTATATTAACATAAAATAAGACATTTAATGTGCTCAACAGTGGTCATTATTATGTACTGTATTAGTAATATTACTATGGCACTAAGACTAGAGGGACACTCTTAGTGAATGAGTAATAAAGGCAGACTGAGTCACGAACGTATAAGTAAGTTTATTCAGGTATACCTAAATACAATTACATAGATTATCATAGCAGCATATGTGCAGAGAACCTAGGATAACCCAAAAAAAGTCAGACAGAGTGGCTTATTTCCATGAGTGGCCGCTTCCCGCAGCAGGCGGACGTGTCTGGTACGGATGATTTCTGAGCGGGTGTATGAAACCTGGGGTAAAATTTTGCCCAAAAAGTGGTCGAAATTCAAATTGTATGATATCTGCACCAGACAAAATCCGGGGTTCCACTGTACATTGTTAAACTTAAAAGTCCTGTTCAGGGCAAAACATTTTCTAATAAAAAGCTCACTCAGCTGCATGTTTCACC
The DNA here is from genome assembly GCF_038502225.1 of Cherax quadricarinatus. Lineage (NCBI taxonomy): Eukaryota > Metazoa > Arthropoda > Malacostraca > Decapoda > Parastacidae > Cherax > Cherax quadricarinatus. The sequence goes on along the minus strand of NC_091314.1, from coordinate 1,409,107 downwards.
ACTCATCATTTATTGACTGATTGTCTCGTTCATCAGAGTTCATACCAGTTTCATTTCAGATACCATCTTTGATGCTTTCACGTGCTTCTGTGTCTGCCCGTTTCTCTGACGGTTCCACCTCTCCTGCCAACTCACTCCATGATCTCTTAACTGAAATTAATTTGCTATATCAACTATGCCCGTGTCTTATCAGTTGATGTTGTTCTCTCACCACCTCCCCTCTCCAGCATTTCTTTTGCCTCTGCTGTGCAGCATTCAGTGAACCTTATGGGTTTAGCACTCCATGAATATAACAATTGAGTGCTCTTTATGCGATATAGAGTGTCCCATACAAGTTCACCATTTTCTACTGTAGTAGGAAACAGTCGATGTGGTAAAAAAAAATAAATAATTTTGGCATAACTATGTATATATGATAATAATCTCTTTCTCATAGCATTATAAAAGAATGCTTTTTGGTTTTGGTCACTTATTTATTTCTGTATTTTATGTATGTAAGTGATGTTAAGCATAGTGTAAGATATTCTCTTATTCTTTAATTTTTTTTTTTTTAAAGATTACTTTTGTCAGACATCAAAAGATGGCAGATAATGTTAATGTATATACAGTACTTTAATGTCTGAAGACCTTTTAGGTTTATCTAGTCATATACTGAAAATGGTCGCATTTCTTCTGAAGTGCTTCGCTATATGAAGTTTCTTGACATTGATCTCTTTCTTTTGTTTGTCCTCATTTTGGCTCCTGAAACATTTGTAATTGAAAGCATCATAGTTTGCTTTACCATTATATAAACAGTAAAAAAAAAAAATAGACTTTTAACCCTTGGCAACATTCACTTTATTTTTCCAGAACTGGATTAGAAATATTTTTTTGTCCACGTGTTTAGTGCTAATAACTATATAATGCACACCATACCTATCCTGCGGATGGTAGTCTAAAAGATTAGAGACACATAATTGGTCCAGGGACTGTGTTTTAATGCTTTGTTAGCTAAGCAAGTTACATAATATGAACTACAGGCTGTATTTACAAAATTTTATTAATTATCAATAGTAATGGGTTGGTTACACAGTTAATGAATTGACTTGCATGAACATTATAATGAAGTATATTCAGTGTTTTGGAGATTTGCTGGTCTAAGGGATTGGCAGAGGTGCAAGTTATATGGCAGTTACAAGTTATATGGGTTTATTTGCAGTAGGTCAAGTTTGGTATTTTTCCAGAGTTTTGGGTAATTCAGTATGTCATTCTGAATGAAATATTTAGACATTTCTTTAACATTTATGAATGAGGCATTTCTAATTTCTTTGATTTTTTCACAAATACATAATGATGCACACTGAGAATAAGCAACTGGTAAGTAAGAAAACTTAATTATTGGCATGTTTTAGTATCTAGTGACATAATTAGTCCCCCCTAACTTATTTTTCCTTTTAAATTTTATGAAGATATTATTTATTGAGATGAATAATAAAATGTTATTCATCTCAATAAATTGTTATTCATCTGGCCTAGCACATCTACATTGTTACGCTGGACAAGTATCCTCAGCGAGTGAAAAATGCAGAAAGAAAAAGATGGTAGACACTGGAATTATTATTATATTACAAAACAAGTACTGTATCAAACTTGTGCGAGTCTTACAGCATTCTTATGTCTAACCAATTTTATTACATTTTACCTCCATATGATTTGACTAAGAAGACTGTGTATATTCTAGTACCTTAATGCCAGAAATCAGGTTTTCTTGTTGAGGAAAGTGAATCAATCTCAGCTAGGTGTTGGTGTTTAATTGTGACACATTAAATTATACATATGTATTTGCACTGTAAATATGTACTGTATTTAATGTGCTTCTTTTTTGTTACCCTATGTAAGAAAATCTTTATTAGACATGTTCATCATGTGTATACGTGTATTCTTCTCTTTCCAGATGTCTTCCTAGAACATCTTAACAAATTATTTAACATTTGTTGATGTAATGAGGTACAGGTATTATTTATGGGCAACATACTATCCTGGTGGCCATTAATGGAATAAATTTTTACCAATGTTGGGTTCTTTATATCCAGACAACAAATTTTGCTGAAAATAAGAAAAAGTTTTGGAGTGAGATTAATAAGTTGAGAAAGCCTAGGAATGAATGGATTTGACAGTTAGAAATAGGAGAGAAGAGTTATTAGGTGGAGAGTTGGAGGTATTGGGAAGATGGAGGGAATATTATGAGGAACTCCAAAATGTTGGTAAAGATAGGGAAGCTGTGATTTTGTGCAATGGGCAGGGAGGTATATCTTGTAGGAGTGAGGAAGAGCCAGCTGTGAGTGTGGGGGAAGGTGCATGAGGCAGTGGATGGACTGAAAGTGAATAAAGCAGCTGGGATTGATGGGATCAAGACAAAAATGTTAAAAGCAGGTGGGGATATAGTTTTGGAATGCTTGGTGCTTTTATTTAATGTATGAGAAAAAAACGGTACCTAGGGATTGGCAGAGAACATTACCTGGAGTTTACCTGGAGAGGGTTTCGGGAGTCAACACCCCCGCGGCCCAGTCTGAGACCAGGCCTCATGGTGGATCAGGGTTTGATCAACCAGGCTGTTACTACTGGCCGCACGCAAGTTGACATACGAACCACAGCCCGGTTGGTCAGGTACTGACTTTAGGTGCCTGTCCAGTGCCTTCTTGAAGACAGCCGGGGGTCTATTGGTAATCCCCCTTATGTATGCTGAGAGGCAATTGAACAGTCTTGGGCCCCGGACACTTATTGTGTTGTCTCTCGAGGCGCCCCTGCTTTTCATCGGGGGAATGTTGCATCTCCTGCCAAGTCTTTTGCTTTCATATGGAGTGATTTTCGTGTGCAGGTTTGGTACATGTATAGTTCCTTTGTATAAATGAGATGGGGACAAAAGAAACTGTAAAAATTATAGATAAATAAGCCTGTTGAGTATACCTGCTAAGGTGTATGGTAGTTATTATTGAAAGAATTAAGAGTAAGACAGAGATCAGAATCACAGATAAACAAGGAGGCTTTAGGAAGGGTAAGGGGTGTGTAGACCATTTGTTTATAGTGAAGCATATAGGTGAACAATATATAGATGAGTGTAGAGAGGTTTTCATTGCATTTATGGACTTGGAAAATCCATAAATGTAGGAGAGAGGGAGGTTATTTCCCAGTAAATGTAGGCCTTAGATAAGGATGTGTGATGTCACCATGGTTGTTTAATATATTTATAGATAAGGCTGTAAGAAAAGTGAATGCTTGGGTGCTGGCAAGAGGTGTGGGATTAAAAGATAAAGAATTTAACACAAAGTGGGAATTGTCTCAGTTGCTCTTTGCTGATGACACTGCTTCTGGGAGATTCTGAAAAGTTGCAGAGGTTGGTGGATGAGTTTGGAAGGGTATGTAAAAGAAGGAAATTAAAAGTGAACACAGGAAAGAGCAAAGTGATGAGGATAACAAAAACTCTAGGTGATGAGAGATTGGATATCAGATTGGAGGGAAGGAGTATGGAGGAAGTGAAAGTATTCAGATATTTGAGAGTGGTCTTGTCAGCAGATGGTTCTATGAAAGATGAGGTGAATCACAGAATTGATGAGGGAAAAAAGTTGAGTGGTGCACTGAGGAGTCTGTGAGTAAAAGAATGTTATCCATGAAAGTTAAGAGGGGAATGTATGAGAGTATAGTGGTACCAATGCTTTTATATGGGTGTGAAGCATGGGTGGTGAATATTGCAACAAGGAGAAGGCTGGAGGCAGTGGAGATGTTATGTCTGAGGGCAGTGTGTGGTGTGAATATTATGCAGAGAATCCATAGCTTGGAAATGAGAAGGTAGTGTGGGGTTTCTAAAAGTATTAGCCAGAAGGCTGAGGAGAGGGTATTGAGAGGGTGAAGATGAAATGCAAGAGAATGACTTGGAGGGCATATAAATATGTAGTGGAAGAAAGGTGGGGTAAGGGTTGTCCTAGGAAAGGTTTGAGGGGGGGTGAAGGGAGGTTTTGTGAGCAAGGGGCTTGAGACTTCCAGCAAGCGTAAATGAGCGTGTTAAATTGGAGTGAGTGGAGGCAAATGGTTTTTATGATGATGTGCTGTTGGAGTGTGAGTAAGGTAAGATTTACAAAGGGATTCAGGGAAACCACTTAGCTGGATTTGAGTCCTGGAGGTAAGAAGTACAGTGCCTGTGCTTGGAAGGAGGGGTGGAGACATGTTGCAGTTTTTGAACTGTAGTGTAGGTGTGCCTCTGACAAGGCAGTGATATAGTGAATGATGGTGAAATTGTTTCTTCTTTTTTGGGTCTTCCTACCTTGGTGGGAAAGGGCCGATGTTCGAATAAAAAATATTGTAATTATTATTATGACTGTATTATTAATATTATCACAAGACAGCACTAAACTTGGTTGGTTCATACAGTACCAGTCAATAATAAGAGTACTTACATTACAGCAGCAATGCTGGAAACTACAAACTTAATTCGGACATGATACTGAAGCATTATCAAGCAAATTTACCAATACCATAAAAGACATTTGAATGAAAAGGCGAGCTACAGTAAACTATATAAAATAGTATGGAAGGAGACTAATAACTTTTTTCAACAAAACAAAGCATCTCTACAATGCACACTTGCTTAATAAATATCCAGATTACATTAAAAGGGTAAAATAATACCTGGCTCACTAGAAGCATACTTAAGAGTAGATCTATTGATGAGAAACTCAACTATGACAAGTATGGGCTTGGCCTAGTCTGTGAGGAAAGAATAAACTGTACTGTGTAATGTTTACCAGTCTATAGTCAGAAGAAGTTTAGCATTTCTTGCTGTATAGTCCTTGTGGCTTAGCGCTTCTTTTTGATTATAATAATAATAATTAGCATTTCTTTATATTATAATAATAGAAGATATAACAAATATGTTATTCTAACAGTCTTCAAAATGGGCATCTCAATGAAGGCTCCCCTCAAGGAAGGTTCCTTGATGTTGGTGAGGGGCTCTTGATTTAGGGAATTGGATCTGTGCTCCAGTTCCCCGAATTAAGCCTGAATGCCTTCCACATATCCCCCCCCCCCCAGGCGCTGTATAATCCTCCGGGTTTAGCGCTTCCCCCTTGATTATAATAATAATAATAATCAATGAAGGCTCTTTAATCTAAGGAATTGGAGCTGCCCCTCATCTTAAATTAGACCAGATAATCTTCCATTTCTATGTACTGTATGACCTTTACAGATACAGTGCTTCCTGTAGGTATAATAATCATTATCAAACAAATTTAAGCAAACAGGAGACATAAACACTACTTGGGGAAGTATTTCCCAGGTCCTGGTACTGTACTTAATAAAGCATAAAAAAATCCAACTCTTCAGATTCACTGACCTCTCAGCCAGCTACCACACTAAGAAAGGCTAAATAGTGTCATCTCTTCCATTTAGACCCCTCAAGGAAGGTTCCTTGATGTTGGTGAGGGGCTCTTGATTTAGGGAATTGGATCTGTGCTCCAGTTCCCCGAATTAAGCCTGAATGCCTTCCACATCCCCCCCCAGGCGCTGTATAATCCTCCGGGTTTAGCGCTTCCCCCTTGATTTTAATAATAATAATAATTCCATTTAGAGACCTTTCAAGGGATGGGGTGCTGTGATGCAGGGGGAGGGATCTTGATCCAAGGAATTGGAACTGTCCTTTTTTTTTCTTTCAGCTGATTATTTCCCATTCCCAAGGTGCTCTATGACCCACTATGAAAGTAATAATAATAATGATCCTCTATTTACATTAATTTAGCAAACAATTTTGTAGGGAAATAAGTTAGTGTGAGTGACAATAACTGACCATGTACAATGTATACAGTCTTGCTGACATACTACTGTACATACTACTATGGCTATGGGGCCCCTATCAGAGATTCACAGCCGGGCCCCGAGCTAATGTACCGCTGACCCCCCCCCTTCCTCACAGGCCCTGATGTTTTATACCATATTATTAATCATTACAGACAACAGGGAGGGTCCTTGATGCTAGTGATTGGTTCTTGATTTAAAGAATCGAGTTCATGATCCCACTTCCTTGGCTCAAACCTGAATGCCTCTCATTCCCCCAGGTGCTGTATGACCCCTATGGGTTTAGCACTCCTCCCGTGAATATAAACCTGCATACACCAATCACTCGGTAGAAAATAAAATATATAGCAAACGGTGCTAAGTACTTCTAATTAATATAAAAGAAGGGCTGCAACGACTAGTGTCAGAGGTCCCCGACTCTTCAACGTCCTCCTACCGTGCATACTGAGACTTATCAATAAACCTCTGGCTGTCTTCAAGAGAAAACTTGGCAAGTTCATAAAGTCAGTTCCTGATTAACTGAGCTGTGGTTCGTACGTTAGACTGTGTGGGGCCAGTACTAACAACCCGGTTGATCACGTCTTGACTCACCATGAAGTCTGGTACGGGACCGGGCAGCGGGAGCCTTCATCCCCGCATTAACATCTTTCAGATATCTTATTTGATACCCCTCAAGGGAGGTTCCTTGACGCTGGTGAGGGGCTCTTGATCTAGGGAATTGAATCTGGGTTCCAATTCCCTGAATACCTTTCATCCATCCCTCCCATATGCGCTGTATAATCCCTACAGGTTTAGCTCTCCCTATGATTATAATAATCTCATTTGATAGTGCGGGTTTTAAGTGGTAATGGTGTCTGGTAGTGGTAATAGGTAGTGGTAATGGTGTCTGGTAGTAGTAATGGTGTCAGGTAGAGGTAATGGTGTCTGGTAGTGGTAATGGTGTCTGGTAGTAGTAATGGTGTCAGGTAGAGGTAATGGTGTCTGGTAGTGGTAATGGTGTCTGGTAGTGGTAATGGTGTCTGGTAGTGGTAATGGTGTCAGGTAGTGGTAGTGGTGTCAGGTAATAGTAATGGTGTAAGGTAGTGGTAGTGGTGTCAGGTAGTAGTAATGGTGTCAGGTAGTGGTAATGGTGTCAGGTAGTGGTATCAGGTAGTGATAATGGTGTCAAGTGGTGGCAGTGGTGTCAAGTAGTGGTAGTGGTGTCAGGTAGTGGTAATGGTGTCAGGTAGTGGTAGTGGCGTCAGGTAGTGGTAATGGTGTCAGGTAGTGGTAGTGGTGTCAGGTAGTAGTAATGGTGTCAGGTAGTGGTAGTGGTGTCAGGTAGTAGTAATGGTGTCAGGTAGTGGTAGTGGTGTCAGGTAGTGGTAGTGGTGTCAGGTAGTAGTAATAGTGTCAGGTAGTGGTAGTGGTGTCAGGTAGTGGTAGTGGTGTCAGGTAGTGGTAGTGGTGTCAGGTAGTGGTAGTGGTGTCAGGTAGTGGTAGTGGTGTCAGGTAGTAGTAATAGTGTCAGGTAGTGGTAGTGGTGTCAGGTAGTGGTAGTGGTGTCAGGTAGTGGTAGTGGTGTCAGGTAGTGGTAGTGGTGTCAGGTAGTAGTAATAGTGTCAGGTAGTGGTAGTGGTGTCAGGTAGTGGTAGTGGTGTCAGGTAGTGGTAGTGGTGTCAGGTAGTAGTAATAGTGTCAGGTAGTGGTAGTGGTGTCAGGTAGTAGTAATAGTGTCAGGTAGTGGTAGTGGTGTCAGGTAGTAGTAATAGTGTCAGGTAGTGGTAGTGGTGTCAGGTAGTAGTAATAGTGTCAGGTAGTGGTAGTGGTGTCAGGTAGTAGTAATAGTGTCAGGTAGTGGTAGTGGTGTCAGGTAGTGGTAGTGGTGTCAGGTAGTGGTAGTGGTGTCAGGTAGTAGTAATAGTGTCAGGTAGTGGTAGTGGTGTCAGGTAGTGGTAGTGGTGGCTGCGATGGTGTTAAAAAGCGGTAGTGGTTCACTTGGTGATGGTTTTGGTGGTGGTGATGGCGTCATCTAGTGATGGTGTCAGTGTTGGTGTTGTGAAGCAACCACCAAGGTGATGCTGTGCTTCCATTAAGGTGCACCAGAACGTGATTTCACCTTAAACATTCACCTCTGTCTCCCTCACCCACCTCTGTCTCCCTCACCCACCTCTGTCTCCCTCACCCACCTCTGTCTCCCTCACCCACCTCTGTCTCCCTCACCCACCTCTCACCAACTCCCACATGATGGCTCCTCCGCGTCTTGCCCATTAAATTACCACCCTTTCTAACATATCTTACCATCTACCTGCGTCTTACCTCCTTCCAAAATGTATTTCTAAATGATTATCTTCCTGATATCGTACGACCTTCCTAGACCTGTTTCACTATGTCCCTGATATGTATTGTGAGGTACCTAATTATCATTAAAATTCCTCATCATATAACACCTACATGATGAGAAATTAGACACATATCCAATAACTGGTTATATATATTTATAGACATTTTGAATACCGGTATTCTGGCTGAGGGACTGATTACCCTGTCTTCTGTCTACTGTGAATAGTTCCACAAGGCCATGGGACTGATACCCCTCAAGGAAGGTTCCTTGATGCTGATGAGGGGTTCTTGGTCTAGGGACCTGGATCTGTACTCCAGTTCCCTGAATTAACTCTGAATACCTTCCATCCCCCTTACAGGCGCTGTACAATCGTGTGGGTTTAGCGCTTTTCCCTTTATAATAATAATAATAATAATAATAATAATAATAATAATAATATACGAGACTGATAACCTTATCTTCTGCTATCTCCACTGTCAACACCTTCAAATAATCTCTGTATTGAACTCATAAAGCCGCTGGTGCGCGAAACGTCTTCAGACAAGATACCGAAGTGTTGCACTTGTCTACTATAGATATATCTTACTTTTGTTATCTTAGTAAGAGTCTCCCAAGATTTCTCTTGCTTTCTTCAGTCATATTCAGCTGTTATGCCACAGCAGGTAAAAAAATTTCTCAATTGTACCTTTAAAATGCAGTTTTGAAAGCAAGTTTGATCTAAAATTGCGATAATTTGCTTCTACACAATAATATATATGTGAGAAATTATATGGGTGAATTATAGAGATACAATCCTGAATTAACATTATACACATATAACTGGGAAGAACTCTGGTACATTTTAAACAGATTATATTTAGTGTAGTTGTACCTGGAAGACTGATGATGTCACATTAACAACAGTGAACAATAGTAATGACATCACTGACATATTACTATATCGAAAGTCCTTTGTTATGCTGAGCATTTCCTGCAAATTTAGTCACTATTGTCCCAGGATGCGACCCACACCAGTCCACTACCAACCATGTAGCCATTTCACTGATAGGTAAACATAGACAACCGGTGTAAAGAAACACGCTCAATGTTTCTACCCTCGCCGGCAATCGAAGCCGAAACCTCAGCGTGTGGAGGGAGAGCTTGAGCCACCAGGCCACGGGCCACCGTGGGTCACATCACTGTCCCATCTTCTCAGCTTCCAAACTTGCACATCTGGACCTAAAATTATGTGAACATACAGTTCTTGGATTTATTACATGATATATATATATATATATATATATATATATATATATATATATATATATATATATATATATATATATATATATATATATATATATATATATATATATATAAATCAGTCACTAACTCTCTCCCAAAACGATGAGACAAATGCAACAGTCAAAATCTTGGAAGGTGAGAATATCACATAAGGTTGCCTAAATACCAACCTTTTCCTGGAGCTTCCAGTTTTAGCGGTGCAACATAGAAGGTCAAGACACTGATGAATGTTTAAGACTCCAGTGAATGTTGCAGAATGTTGAGTAAGGGGGTAAAAGTTTGTGTTAAGTGTTGTTGACACTGTTGAGTGCTGCTGACACTGTTGAGTGCTGCTGACACTGTTGAGTGCTGCTGACACTGTTGAGTGCTGCTGACACTGTTGAGTGCTGCTGACACTGTTGAGCGCTGCTGACACTGTTGAGTGCTGCTGACACTGTTGAGTGCTGCTGACACTGTTGAGTGCTGCTGACACTGTTGAGTGCTGCTGACACTGTTGAGTGCTGCTGACACTGTTGAGTGCTGCTGACACTGTTGAGTGCTGCTGACACTGTTGAGCGCTGCTGACACTGTTGAGTGCTGCTGACACTGTTGAGTGCTGCTGACACTGTTGAGTGCTGCTGACACTGTTGAGTGCTGCTGACACTGTTGAGTGCTGCTGACACTGTTGAGTGCTGCTGACACTGTTGAGTGCTGCTGACACTGTTGAGTGCTGCTGACACTGTTGAGCGCTGCTGACACTGTTGAGTGCTGCTGACACTGTTGAGTGCTGCTGACACTGTTGAGTGCTGCTGACACTGTTGAGTGCTGCTGACACTGTTGAATGCTGCTGACACTGTTGAGTGTTGCTGACACTGTTGAGTGCTGCTGACACTGTTGAGTGCTGCTGACACTGTTGAGTGCTGCTGACACTGTTGAATGCTGCTGACACTGTTGAGTGTTGCTGACACTGTTGAGTGCTGCTGACACTGTTGAGTGCTGCTGACACTGTTGAGTGCTGCTGACACTGTTGAGTGCTGCTGACACTGTTGAAAGCTACTGACAATGCTGAGTGCTGCTGACACTGTTGAGTGCTGCTGACACTGTTGAGTGCTGCTGACACTGTTGAGTGCTGCTGACACTGTTGAGTGCTGCTGATACTGTTGAGTGCTGGTGACACTGTTGAGTGCTGCTGACACTGTTGAGTGCTGCTGGCACTGTTGAGTGCTGCTGACACTGTTGAGTGCTGCTGACACTGTTGAGTGCTGCTGACACTGTTGAGTGCTGCTGACAATGCTGTGTGCTGCTGACACTGTTGAGTGCTGCTGACACTGTTGAATGCTGCTGACACTGTTGAGTGCTGCTGACACTGTTGAGTGCTGCTGACACTGTTGAGTGCTGCTGACAATGCTGAGTGCTGCTGACACTGTTGAGTGCTGCTGACACTGTTGAGTGCTGCTGACACTGTTGAATGCTGCTGACACTGTTGAGTGCTGCTGACACTGTTGAGTGCTGCTGACACTGTTGAATGCTGCTGACACTGTTGAGTGCTGCTGACACTGTTGAGTGCTGCTGACAATGCTGAGTGCTGCTGACACTGTTGAGTGCTGCTGACACTGTTGAGTGCTGCTGAGACTGTTGAGTGCTGCTGACACTGTTGAGTGCTGCTGATACTGTTGAGTGCTGGTGACACTGTTGAGTGCTGCTGACACTGTTGAGTGCTGCTGACACTGTTGAGTGCTGCTGACACTGTTGAGTGCTGCTGACACTGTTGAGTGCTGCTGACACTGTTGAGTGCTGCTGACACTGTTGAGTGCTGCTGATACTGTTGAGTGCTGCTGACACTGTTGAATGCTGCTGACACTGTTGAGTGCTGCTGACACTGTTGAGTGCTGCTGACACTGTTGAGTGCTGTTGACACTGTTGAATGCTGCTGACACTGTTGAGTGCTGCTGACACTGCTGAGTGCTGCTGACACTGTTGAGTGCTGCTAACACTGTTGAGTGCTGCTGACACTGTTGAGTGCTGCTGACACTGTTGAGTCCTGCTAACACTGTTGAGTGCTGCTGACACTGCTGAGTGCTGCTGACACTGCTGAGTGCTGCTGACACTGTTGAGTGCTGCTGACACTGCTGAGTGCTGCTGACACTGCTGAGTGCTGCTGACACTGTTGAGTGCTGCTGACACTGTTGAATGCTGCTGACACTGTTGAGTGCTGCTGACACTGTTGAGTGCTGCTGACACTGTTGAGTGCTGCTAACACTGTTGAGTGCTGCTGACACTGTTGAGTGCTGCTGACACTGTTGAGTGCTGCTGACACTGTTGAATGCTGATGACACTCCTGAGTGCTGCTGACACTGTTGAGTGCTGCTGACACTGTTGAGTGCTGCTGACACTGTTGAGTGCTGCTGACACTGTTGAGTGCTGCTGACACTGTTGAGTGTTGCTGACACTGTTGAGTGCTGCTGACACTGTTGAGTGCTGCTGACACTCCTGAGTGCTGCTGACACTGTTGAGTGCTGCTGACACTCCTGAGTGCTGCTGACACTGTTGAGTGTTGCTAACACTGTTGAGTGCTGCTGACACTGTTGAGTGTTTCTGACACTGTTGAGTGCTGCTGACACTGTTGAGTGCTGCTGACACTGCTGAGTGCTGCTGACACTGTTGAGTGTTGCTGACACTGTTGAGTGCTGCTGACACTGTTGAGTGTTGCTAACACTGTTGAGTGCTGCTGACACCGTTGAGTGTTGCTAACACTGTTGAGTGCTGCTGACACTGTTGAGTGCTGCTGACACTGCTGAGTGCTGCTGACACCGTTGAGTGCTGCTGACACTGTTGAGTGTTGCTGACACTGCTGAGTGCTGCTGACACTGCTGAGTGCTGCTGACACCGTTGAGTGCTGCTGACACTGTTGAGTGCTGCTGACACTGTTGAATGCTGCTGACACTGTTGAGTGCTGCTGACACTGTTGAGTGCTGCTGACACTGTTGAGTGCTGGTGACACTGTTGAGTGCTGCTGACACTGTTGAGTGCTGCTGACACTGTTGAGTGCTGCTGACACCGTTGAGTGCTGCTGACACTGTTGAGTGCTGCTGACACTGTTGAGTGCTGCTGACACTGCTGAGTGCTGCTGACACTGTTGAGTGTTGCTGACACTGTTGAGTGCTGCTGACACTGTTGAGTGCTGCTGACACTGTTGAGTGCTGCTGACACTGTTGAGTGCTGCTGACTCTGTTGAGTGCTGCTGACACTGTTGAGTGCTGCTGACACTGTTGAGTGCTGGTGACACTGTTGAGAGCTGCTGACACTGTTGAGTGCTGGTGACACTGTTGAGTGCTGCTGACACTGTTGAGTGCTGGTGACACTGTTGAGTGCTTGTGACACTGCTTAGTGCTGCTGACACTGCTTAGTGCTGCTGACACTGTTGAGTGCTGCTGACACTGTTGAGTGCCGCTGACACTGCTGAGTGCTGCTGACACTGCTGATCCTGGACTTCAACTTACGAAACAGACAAAGCGAATGTGATAGTAATTATAGACAAGATAGATTATTGTGGATAAATAAACCTGTTATTAGAAGACGAGGGAACTTACGTGTCTCTTAAGTGTGAGAGACCAGGCACCCCCTGAGTGCCAGCCATCCACAACACAACAGACCAGGTACCCCCTGAGTGCCAGCCATCCACAACACAACAGACCAGGCACCCCCTGAGTGCCAGCCATCCACAACACAACAGACCAGGCACCCCCTGAGTGCCAGCCATCCACAACACAACAGACCAGGCACCCCCTGAGTGCCAGCCATCCACAACACAACAGACCAGGCACCCCCTGAGTGCCAGCCATCCACAACACAACAGACCAGGCACCCCCTGAGTGCCAGCCATCCACAACACAACAGACCAGGCACCCCCTGAGTGCCAGCCATCCACAACACAACAGACCAGGCACCCCCTGAGTGCCAGCCATCCACAACACAACGGACCAGGCACCCCCTGAGTGCCAGCCATCCACAACACAACGGACCAGGTACCCCCTGAGTGCCAGCCATCCACAACACAACGGACCAGGTACCCCCTGAGTGCCAGCCATCCACAACACAACGGACCAGGTACCCCCTGAGTGCCACCCATCCACAACACAACGGACCAGGTACCCCCTGAGTGCCAGCCATCCACAACACAACGGACCAGGCACCCCCTGAGTGCCAGCCATCCACAACACAACGGACCAGGCACCCCCTGAGTGCCAGCCATCCACAACACAGCAGACCAGGCACCCCCTGAGTGCCAGCCATCCACAACACAGCAGACCAGGCACCCCCTGAGTGCCAGCCATCCACAACACAGCAGACCAGGCACCCCCTGAGTGCCAGCCATCCACAACACAACGGACCAGGTACCCCCTGAGTGCCAGCCATCCACAACACAACAGACCAGGCACCCCCTGAGTGCCAGCCATCCACAACACAACAGACCAGGCACCCCCTGAGTGCCAGCCATCCACAACACAACAGACCAGGCACCCCCTGAGTGCCAGCCATCCACAACACAACAGACCAGGCACCCCCTGAGTGCCAGCCATCCACAACATAACAGACCAGGTACCCCCTGAGTGCCAGCCATCCACAACACAACAGACCAGGCACCCCCTGAGTGCCAGCCATCCACAACACAACAGACCAGGTACCCCCTGAGTGCCAGCCATCCACAACACAACAGACCAGGCACCCCCTGAGTGCCAGCCATCCACAACACAACAGACCAGGCACCCCCTGAGTGCCAGCCATCCACAACACAACAGACCAGGCACCCCCTGAGTGCCAGCCATCCACAACACAACAGACCAGGCACCCCCTGAGTGCCAGCCATCCACAACACAACAGACCAGGTACCCCCTGAGTGCCAGCCATCCACAACACAACAGACCAGGTACCCCCTGAGTGCCAGCCATCCACAACACAACAGACCAGGTACCCCCTGAGTGCCAGCCATCCACAACACAACAGACCAGGCACCCCCTGAGTGCCAGCCATCCACAACACAACAGACCAGGCACCCCCTGAGTGCCAGCCATCCACAACACAACAGACCAGGCACCCCCTGAGTGCCAGCCATCCACAACACAACAGACCAGGCACCCCCTGAGTGCCAGCCATCCACAACACAACAGACCAGGTACCCCCTGAGTGCCAGCCATCCACAACACAACAGACCAGGCACCCCCTGAGTGCCAGCCATCCACAACACAACAGACCAGGTACCCCCTGAGTGCCAGCCATCCACAACACAACAGACCAGGCACCCCCTGAGTGCCAGCCATCCACAACACAACAGACCAGGCACCCCCTGAGTGCCAGCCATCCACAACACAACAGACCAGGCACCCCTGAGTGCCAGCCATCCACAACACAACAGACCAGGCACCCCCTGAGTGCCAGCCATCCACAACACAACAGACCAGGTACCCCCTGAGTGCCAGCCATCCACAACACAAGAGACCAGGTACCCCCTGATTGCCAGCCATCCACAACACAACGGACCAGGTACCCCCTGAGTGCCAGCCATTCACAACACAACGGACCAGGTACCCCCTGAGTGCCAGCCATCCACAACACAGCAGACCAGGCACCCCCTGAGTGCCAGCCATCCACAACACAACGGACCAGGTACCCCCTGAGTGCCAGCCATCCACAACACAACGGACCAGGTACCCCCTGAGTGCCAGTCATCCACAACACAACGGACCAGGTACCCCCTGAGTGCCAGCCATCCACAACACAACGGACCAGGTACCCCCTGAGTGCCAGCCATCCACAACACAACGGACCAGGTACCCCCTGAGTGCCAGCCATCCACAACACAACGGACCAGGTACCCCCTGAGTGCCAGCCATCCACAACACAACGGACCAGGTACCCCCTGAGTGCCAGCCATCCACAACACAACGGACCAGGTACCCCCTGAGTGCCAGCCATCCACAACACAACGGACCAGGTACCCCCTGAGTGCCAGCCATCCACAACACAACGGACCAGGTACCCCCTGAGTGCCAGCCATCCACAACACAACGGACCAGGTACCCCCTGAGTGCCAGCCATCCACAACACAACGGACCAGGTACCCCCTAAGTGCCAGTCATCCACAACACAACTGACCAGGTACCCCCTGAGTGCCAGCCATCCACAACACAACGGACCAGGTACCCCCTGAGTGCCAGCCATCCACAACACAACGGACCAGGTACCCCCTGAGTGCCAGCCATCCACAACACAACGGACCAGGTACCCCCTGAGTGCCAGCCATCCACAACACAGCAGACCAGGCACTCCCTGAGTGCCAGCCATCCACAACACAGCAGACCAGGCACTCCCTGAGTGCCAGCCATCCACAACACAACGGACCAGGTACCCCCTGAGTGCCAGCCATCCACAACACAGCAGACCAGGCACCCCCTGAGTGCCAGCCATCCACAACACAGCAGACCAGGCACCCCGTGAGTGCCAGCCATCCACAACACAACAGACCAGGTACCCCCTGAGTGCCAGCCATCCACAACACAGCAGACCAGGCACCCCCTGAGTGCCAGCCATCCACAACACAGCAGACCAGGCACCCCCTGAGTGCCAGCCATCCACAACACAGCAGACCAGGCACCCCCTGAGTGCCAGCCATCCACAACACAACAGACCAGGTACCCCCTGAGTGCCAGCCATCCACAACACAACAGACCAGGTACCCCCTGAGTGCCAGCCATCCACAACACAGCAGACCATTCACCCCCTGAGTGCCAGCCATCCACAACACAACAGACCAGGCACCCCATGAGTGCCAGCCATCCACAACACAACAGACCAGGTACCCCCTGAGTGCCAGCCATCCACAACACAACAGACCAGGTACCCCCTTAGTGCCAGCCATCCACAACACAACAGACCAGGTACCCCCTGAGTGCCAGCCATCCACAACACAACAGACCAGGTACCCCCTGAGTGCCAGCCATCCACAACACAACAGACCAGGTACCCCCTGAGTGCCAGCCATCCACAACACAGCAGACCAGGCACCCCCTGAGTGCCAGCCATCCACAACACAACAGACCAGGTACCCCCTGAGTGCCAGCCATCCACAACACAACAGACCAGGTACCCCCTGAGTGCCAGCCATCCACAACACAACAGACCAGGTACCCCCTGAGTGCCAGCCATCCACAACACAACAGACCAGGTACCCCCTGAGTGCCAGCCATCCACAACACAACAGACCAGGTACCCCTGAGTGCCAGCCATCCACAACACAGCAGACCAGGTACCCCCTGAGTGCCAGCCATCCACAACACAACAGACCAGGTACCCCCTGAGTGCCAGCCATCCACAACACAACAGACCAGGTACTCCGTGAGTGCCAGCCATCCACAACACAACAGACCAGGTACCCCCTGAGTGCCAGCCATCCACAACACAACAGACCAGGCACCCCCTGAGTGCCAGCCATCCACAACACAGCAGACCAGGTACCCCCTGAGTGCCAGCCATCCACAACACAACAGACCAGGTACCCCCTGAGTGCCAGCCATCCACAACACAACAGACCAGGTACCCCCTGAGTGCCAGCCATCCACAACACAACAGACCAGGTACCCCCTGAGTGCCAGCCATCCACAACACAACAGACCAGGTACCCCCTGAGTGCCAGCCATCCACAACACAACAGACCAGGTACCCCTGAGTGCCAGCCATCCACAACACAACAGACCAGGTACCCCCTGAGTGCCAGCCATCCACAACACAACAGACCAGGTACCCCCTGAGTGCCAGCCATCCACAACACAACAGACCAGGTACCCCCTGAGTGCCAGCCATCCACAACACAACAGACCAGGTACCCCCTGAGTGCCAGCCATCCACAACACAACAGACCAGGTACCCCCTGAGTGCCAGCCATCCACAACACAACAGACCAGGTACCCCCTGAGTGCCAGCCATCCACAACACAACAGACCAGGCACCCCCTGAGTGCCAGCCATCCACAACACAACAGACCAGGTACCCCCTGAGTGCCAGCCATCCACAACACAACAGACCAGGTACCCCTGAGTGCCAGCCATCCACAACACAACGGACCAGGTACCCCCTGAGTGCCAGCCATCCACAACACAACAGACCAGGTACCCCCTGAGTGCCAGCCATCCACAACACAACGGACCAGGTACCCCCTGAGTGCCAGCCATCCACAACACAACAGACCAGGCACCCCCTGAGTGCCAGCCATCCACAACACAGCAGACCAGGTACCCCCTGAGTGCCAGCCATCCACAACACAACAGACCAGGTACCCCTGAGTGCCAGCCATCCACAACACAGCAGACCAGGTACCCCCTGAGTGCCAGCCATCCACAACACAACAGACCAGGTACTCCCTGAGTGCCAGCCATCCACAACACAACAGACCAGGTACCCCCTGAGTGCCAGCCATCCACAACACAACAGACCAGGTACCCCCTGAGTGGCAGCCATCCACAACACAACAGACCAGGTACCCCCTGAGTGCCAGCCATCCACAACACAACAGACCAGGCACCCCCTGAGTGCCAGCCATCCACAACACAACAGACCAGGTACTCCCTGAGTGCCAGCCATCCACAACACAACAGACCAGGTACCCCCTGAGTGCCAGCCATCCACAACACAACGGACCAGGTACCCCCTGAGTGCCAGCCATCCACAACACAACAGACCAGGCACCCCCTGAGTGCCAGCCATCCACAACACAACAGACCAGGTACCCCCTGAGTGCCAGCCATCCACAACACAACAGACCAGGTACCCCCTGAGTGCCAGCCATCCACAACACAACAGACCTACAAGTGTATGTAAATGATATATTGCAGTGGGCCACCCGCTTAGTAATAATAATAATAATGATAATAATAATAATAATAATAATAATAATAATAATAATAATAATAATAATAATAATAATATTAATAATAAAATTATTTTGGTAAGTGCTTCGTTAATATATTTTATTGTACGATTTTAGTTTATATGTGTTGGTTGATGTAAATATTTATATGAGATTGTTTGTGTTGATGTACGCATTGACCAGCCAGCATAGTTGAAGGTTGCAAGTGAGAGTGCAAGTGTGGGGGAGGTGTTTGTTGCAAGTTTAGTGGTGATGTCACAAGAGGAACCTCCCTCCCTCTCTGTCTTGATCCAAGTGACCCCTTCATTAGTGTGTGTTTACTTATATATTTATGGTTGCAGGATTAGAGTCTCAGCTCCTGGCCCCGCCTGTTAACTTCCCATTTGTTGTTTGGTTTTTACTCCATCTTAGCTTCGTGATTATCGTTATAAACTATTTCACAACCACGTCTGCAACTACCTTCACTGATTCTTCATTCCACTTCCTGACAACCCTGTATTCGAGAAAATACTTCCTGACAGTCCTGTGCCCTCGTATACTCGTTTTCCGCCTCTCAAGCAGTCTATCACTGTCTATCTTTATCAAGCTCTCAGGGTGTGTTGTATAATCGTTATTATGTCTTCCCTGGTTCTTTTATCTTCTAATGTAGTTAAGTTCCATTAGCCTCTCGTCACAGGTCATTTCCCTTAGTTCTAGAACTAATCTTGTTCTGGTGGCCTGGTGGCTGACGCTCTCGCTTCACACGGCGAGGGTCTGGGTTCGATTCCCAGTCAGAGGAGAAACATTGGGCGTGTTTCTTTCCACCTGTTGTCTATGTTCCTCATCAGTAAAATGGGTACCTGGGTGTTAGTGGACTGATGTGGGTCGCATCCTGGGACACTGACCTAATTTGCCCGACATGCTGAGCATAACAAGCGGCTTTCTATATAGTAGTATGTCACTGATGTCAGCTAGGACTGTATACCATGTACATGTACTTGTAGTAAATAAAGACATTATTATATTATATAATCGTTATTGGAAGTCGGGAGTCTTGGAACCAGCAGTTTATCGTAGTGATGTCAATGTTTTGGTTAGGTTTAGTTATTCTTATGATTTGATTTAGGCGTTCCAAGACATCATCCCCGCTGGAGTATTTTAGGGAAGGTATGTCGGTGACAGCCTCATCATTGCACCATCATACTTAGTCTCTTTCAGCTCAGAGACTGTGCCAAGGCTGTATAAAGTAAGATTCCTATCGTCTCCCTCCAATTTAGTGTGTACCAGGACCCGAATGGAAATAAGTCATTTTGTCTAACTTTCTGGGGGTTATCCTAGGTAATCTATACATATGCTGCTCTGTATGATAATTTATTTAACAGTATTTATGTATACCTGTGTACAAACTTACCGTAAACCCACCAAGTGGTGCAACTAGAAATGAATGATCCCATTCATTTCTAGTTTCAGCACTCCGCTAGGACCAAGAAAGACGTTCTTCTGTGTTCCTATAAAATATCACATAATCCCCAATTTCTGTTTCCTGGAAGACAAGCGAACGCTAAAAAATCATTTATATTTTTCCCTCAGTTTGCATGTTCCTGCCACCTGTACACGGGATCGTTGAACGAAAGCCCAGAGAATACTGAGCAGCCCGAGAATTAGTCTTCCAGGGTACCTGGAGTACCCTTCCAGGGTACCTGGAGTACCCTTCCAGGGTACCTAGAGTACCCTTCCAGGGTACCTAGAGTACCCTTCCAGGGTACCTAGAGTACCCTTCCAGGGTACCTAGAGTACCCTTCCAGGGTACCTAGAGTACCCTTCCAGGGTACCTTGAGTACACTTCCAGGGTACCTGGAGTACCCTTCCAGGGAACCTTGAGTACCCTTCCAGGGTACCTTGAGTACCCTTCCAGAGTACCTTGAGTACCCTTCCAGGGTACCTTGAGTACCCTTCCACGGTACCTGGAGTACCCTTCCAGGGTACCTTGAGTACCCTTCCAGGGTACCTTGAGTACCCTTCCAGAGTACCTTGAGTACCCTTCCAGGGTACCTTGAGTACCCTTCCACGGTACATGGAGTACCCTTCCAAGATACCTAGAGTACCCTTCCAGGGTACCTTGAGTACCCTTCCAGAGTACCTTGAGTACCCTTCCAGAGTACCTTGAGTACCCTTCCACGGTACCTGGAGTACCCTTCCACGGTACCTGGAGTACCCTTCCACGGTACCTTGAGTACCCTTCCAGGGTACCTTGAGTACCCTTCCATGGTACCTTGAGTACCCTTCCAGAGTACCTTGAGTACCCTTCCCGGGTACCTGGAGTACCCTTCCAAGGTACCAAGAGTACCCTTCCAGGATACCTGGAATACCCTTCCAGGCTACATAAGAAAGCCCGTCACATCACCGCCACAGACCCCAATGTAAATAAATCACTCTGACATTGTTTTTAATTATCCTGGTGGGTAATTTACATCATGTATGATAATTGCAGTTATGCGTGGGTGCCTAAATAAAATTACTGACACAGAAGAGGAATCTATGTGAGTGAGACAGCTAGGAATTTGTACATACTGATATATAAACATAATTATGGCTCTGGCACCAACGACATGAATAATGTGTTTTAAATGACAACGAGGCATGGCACCACATGGCAACACAGTGACCAGGGTGAGTATGGCAACACAGTGACCAGGGTGAGCATGGCAACACAGTGATCAGGGTGAGCATGGTAACACAGTGACCAGGGTGAGTATGGCAACACAGTGACCAGGGTGAGCATGGTAACACAGTGACCAGGGTGAGCATGGCAACACAGTGACCAGGGTGAGTATGGCAACACAGTGACCAGGGTGAGCATGGCAACACAGTGACCAGGGTGAGCATGGTAACACAGTGACCAGGGTGAGCATGGCAACACAGTGACCAGGGTGAGCATGGCAACACAGTGACCAGGGTGAGCATGGCAACACAGTGACCAGGGTGAGCATGGCAACACAGTGACCAGGGTGAGCATGGCAACACAGTGACCAGGGTGAGCATGGCAACACAGTGACCAGGGTGAGCATGGCAACACAGTGATCAGGGCGAGCATGGCAACACAGTGACCAGGGTGAGCATGGCAACACAGTGATCAGGGTGAGCATGGCAACACAGTGACCAGGGTGAGCATGGCAACACAGTGACCAGGGTGAGCATGGCAACACAGTGATCAGGGCGAGCATGGCAAAACAGTGACCAGGGTGAGCATGGCAACACAGTGACCAGGGTGAGCATGGAAACACAGTGATCAGGGCGAGCATGGCAACACAGTGACCAGGGTGAGCATGGTAACACAGTGACCAGGGTGAGCATGGCAACACAGTGACCAGGGCGAGCATGGCAACACAGTGACCAGGGTGAGCATGATCCTCACAGTAGGACCCCATGGCTCACATGATCCTCACAGTAGGACCCCATGGCTCACATGATCCTCACAGTAGGACCCCATGGCTCACATGGTCCTCACAGTAGGACCCCATGGCTCACATGATCCTCACAGTAGGACCCATGGCTCACATGATCCTCACAGTAGGACCCATGGCTCACATGATCCTCACAGTAGGACCCATGGCTCACATGATCCTCACAGTAGGACCCCATGGCTCACATGATCCTCACAGTAGGACCCCATGGCTCACATGGTCCTCACAGTAGGACCCCATGGCTCACATGATCCTCACAGTAGGACCCATGGCTCACATGATCCTCACAGTAGGACCCATGGCTCACATGATCCTCACAGTAGGATCCCATGGCTCACATGGTCCTCACAGTAGGACCCCATGGCTCACATGATCCTCACAGTAGGACCCATGGCTCACATGATCCTCACAGTAGGACCCATGGCTCATATGGTCCTCACAGTAGGACCCATGGCTCACATGATCCTCACAGTAGGACCCCATGGCTCACATGATCCTCACAGTAGGACCCCATGGCTCACACGATCCTCACAGTAGGACCCCATGGCTCACATGGTCCTCACAGTAGGACCCGTGGCTCACATGGTCCTCACAGTAGGACCCCATGGCTCACATGATCCTCACAGTAGGACCCATGGCTCACATGGTCCTCACAGTAGGACCCCATGGCTCACATGGTCCTCACAGTAGGACCCGTGGCTCACATGGTCCTCACAGTAGGACCCCATGGCTCACATGGTCCTCACAGTAGGACCTCATGGCTCACGTGATCCTCACGGTAAGACCCCATGGCTCACATGGTCCTCACAGTAGGATCCATGGCTCACATGGTCCTCACAGTAGGACCCCATGGCTTACATGGTCCCCACAGTAGGACCCATGGCTCACATGGTCCTCACAGTAGAACTCATGGCTCACATGGTCCTCACAGTAGGACCCATGGCTCACATGGTCCTCACAGTAGGACCCATGGCTCACATGGTCTTCAAAGTAGGACCCATGGCTCACATGGTCCTCACAGTAGGACCCATGGCTCGCATGGTCCTCACAGTAGGACTCATTGCTCACATGGTCCTCACAGTAGGACCCATGGCTCACATGGTCCTCACAGTAGGACCCATGGCTCGCATGGTCCTCACAGTAGGACTCATTGCTCACATGGTCCTCACAGTAGGACCCATGGCTCACATGGTCCTCACAGTAGGACCCATGGCTCACATGGTCCTCACAGTAGGACCCATGGCTCACATGGTCCTCACAGTAGAACCCATGGCTCACATGATCCTCACAGTAGAACCCATGGCTCACATGGTCCTCACAGTAGGACCCATGGCTCGCATGGTCCTCACAGTAGGACCCATGGCTCACATGGTCCTCACAGTAGGAACCATGGCTCACATGGTCCTCACAGTAGAACCCATGGCTCACATGGTCCTCACAGTAGGACCCATGGCTCACATGGTCCTCACAGTAGGACCCCTTTCTCACATGGTCCTCAACACACACCTCCCTCCTCACCTGGCACAATTAAGTCCCCACCTCACCACTTCTCATCCCACTACATACCTGTGTTTACAATGTATCATTGACACACTTGGTAAAGTTTGGTCTCCAAGATAAACGTTATCTCGAAGCTTTCCATTCTGTTGTAATATTGTTTGTGTTTCTGATCTTGTGTGTACAAGTTTACTGAAAAACAAGACTTGAAGTATAGTGTCTCTTACTGCCTACGATAAGAAGTACAGGAATATTCTCTGCATTGTGAGACCTCCTCTCACTTATATGTGCTTGCAGGGGCTGTATCGTACCTGCTCTTCAAACTATGTATGGCGTCTGCCTCCACTTCATCGAGGTCATTCCACTTCCCGACTATCCTAAGACAACAAATACTTTCTGACATCCCTATGAATCATCTGTATTTATGGCTTCCAGCTGTGCCCCAGAGTACCTGTTTCTCGCCTCTCAGACATCTTGTCCCTCTCTGCCCTATCAGTGCCCTTTGAATATTTTGTATGTTATTATCATGTCTTCCCTGGTTAGGTTTGTAGTTACAAGAGCTGAGTATCTAG
Organism: Cherax quadricarinatus; assembly: GCF_038502225.1. Taxonomy (NCBI): domain Eukaryota; kingdom Metazoa; phylum Arthropoda; class Malacostraca; order Decapoda; family Parastacidae; genus Cherax; species Cherax quadricarinatus. The sequence continues at coordinate 1,385,266 of NC_091314.1, read as the reverse complement.
TTATACAGTGATTAAAAACCTGCATATAGTTTGTGTTGTGTATGTATGATTCACAATACACAAATAACCCGCACATAAAAGAGAGAAGCTTATGACGACGTTTCGGTCCGACTTGGACCATTGACAAAGTCACACTGTTATTTATGTGTGATTGTTTAGTGTTGTGTTTACTGTTATGTAAACGACATGCCCATCAGTGTCAGGAGCAAACTCCTACTGTATGCGGATGACAGTGCTCTGTTAGTGTCAGGTAAAGACCCACAAGATATAGCTGGAGTCCTGTAGTAAGTGGTTAGTAGACAACAAACTATCATTACACCTCGGGAAAACTGAAGCCATTCTCTGGCACGAAACATAAACTGAGAAGGGTAAATAATTTTGATGTCCAGTATAATGGGGAACCCATCACTTCACAGTAAGATATCTGGGAATCCCCTTTGACCCATGCATGTCAGGAGAACTGATAGGGAACAGTGTAGTAAAGAAAGCGAATGCCAGACTGAAATTCCTCTATAGACAAGCACAGTGTCTACCTACTGTGGCTCGCAGGACCCTATGTCTAGGCCTTATACAGTGTCATATGGACTACTGATAGACTGCAGATCATCCAGAACAAAATCGTAAGATTCATCCTGGGGCTGGGACCAAGAGAACATGTAGGCCAGGATGAATTACAGCAGTTGGATATGCTGAATGTTGAAGACAGAGTAAAACAACTGAAGCTAAATCATGTTTATAAAATTGCTCACAAACAGTGTCCAGAATATCTTGCTGTCAATTTTGTCAAGGTTGGGAACCAAAGCAATCATAGTACTAGGGGGAGAGAGCACAACTTTGTAGTAGCCACAGTCAGTGGCCAGGCTTCAAACACCTTTTATTGTACAGCAATAAAGGAATGGAACAGACTGCCCGCACATAAGAACATAAGAACATAAGAAAGGAGGAACACTGCAGGAGGCCTGTTGGCCCATACTAGGCAGGTCCTTTACAATTCATCCCACTAACAAAACATTTGCCCAACCCAATTTTCAATGCCACCCAAGAAATAAGCTCTGATGTGAAAGTCCCACTCAAATCCAACCCCTCCCACTCATGTACTTATCCAACCTAAATTTAAAACTACCCAAAGTCCCAGCCTCAATAACCCAACTAGGTAGACTGTTCCACTCATCAACTACCCTATTTCCAAACCAATACTTTCCTATGTCCTTTCTAAATCTAAACTTATCTAATTTAAATCCATTACTGCGGGTTCTCTCTTGGAGAGACATCCTCAAGACCTTATTAATATCCCCTTTATTAATACCTATCTTCCATTTATACACTTCGATCAGGTCTCCCCTCATTCTTCGTCTAACAAGTGAATGTAACTTAAGAGTCTGCAATCTTTCTTCATAAGGAAGATTTCTAATGCTATGTATTAATTTAGTCATCCTACGCTGAATGTTTTCTAACGAATTTATGTCCATTCTGTAATATGGAGACCAGAACTGAGCTGCATAATCTAGGTGAGGCCTTACTAATGATGTATAAAGCTGCAGTATGACCTCTGAACTTCTGTTGCTTACACTTCTTGATATAAATCCCAGTAATCTATTTGCCTTATTACGTACGCTTAGGCATTGCTGTCTTGGTTTAAGGTTGCTGCTCACCATAACCCCCAAGTCCTTTTCGCAATCTGTATGGCTAAGTTCTACATCATTTAACTTATAAGTACTAGGGTTATGGGCACTCCCAAGCTTCAGAACCTTGCATTTATCTACATTGAACTGCATCTGCCACTGTTCTGACCAAGAATAGAGTTTGTTTAAATCCTCCTGAAGTTCCATAACATCTACGTTTGAATCAATTATCCTACCTATCTTTGTGTCATCGGCGAATTTGCTCATATCACTAGTAATTCCCTCATCAAGATCATTGATATATATTATAAACAACAACGGGCCCAAGACTGATCCCTGTGGAACGCCACTTGTTACAGATCCCCACTCGGATTTAACCCCATTTATGGACACTCTCTGCTTCCTGTCAGTGAGCCATGACTCGATCCACGAGAGCACTTTTCCCCCAATGCCATGAGCTGCCAGCATGAACCGGTTCAAGAAGAGTGCCAAAAGGTACCTAATGAATGAATGAATGAAACAATCAATCAAGTTTATTCTCTATAAGGATTACAATGCGGGGTTTACAGATTTTGAATATTGTGTGGTTTATATGTTTTAAAATACTAATTACAGAGGGGGCCACTAGGACACCTAGCATGGCTAGGCATTTCGGGCAGACTTAGATTAATTCTTAACATTAAATTATTACAGATTATGGTATTAAGGCTAAGTGACTACATTATAGTTTGTGAGCTTAGCAATGTGAATGCTTTTGTTTTGGCACAATACATAGTGTCTATATTGGAGTATCATAGGCAAACTTATGACTAGTTAGGGTTCATTATTTTAAGATTAAGATTCGTATTTCTGTGTTTATAGTCGATGGGTGAGTTAGTGTAAGTGTGAACCACCAGGTGGTTTACATGTAGTTAGTTGACGGGGTGTATCAGGGAGATAAGATGTTTTCTAACTGTAGTTTTGAAAGTGATGAATGTGTCTGCAGTTCTAGAGTTCTCAGGTAGGGTGTTCCAGATTATAGGCCCTTTGACACACATTGAATTTTTGTAAAGGTTTAGTCGGACATGGGGAATGTCATAGAGATGTTTGTGTCTGGTGTTATGCCTGTGGATCCTGTCACAACTATCAAGAAAACATTTTAGGTCAAGGTTAATATTGGAATTTAAGGTCCTGTAGATGTAGATTGCACAGTAGTAAGTGTGGCTGTACTGAACAGGGAGTAAGTTTAGGTCTATGAAGAGTGGGGGGGGGGGTGTTGCCAGGGATGGGATTTAGTGATTATTCTTACTGCGGCTTTTTGTTGGGTTATTATTGGCTTTAGATGTGTTGCTGCAGTTGATCCCCAAGCACAAATAGCATAGGTGAGGTATGGATAAATAAGTGAATGGTATAGTGTGAGAAAGGCAGTTTGCGGCACGTAGTATCGTATCTTGGAGAGGATCCCCACAGAAAGGGAGGAGAATGACTTTTTTAATTTTTTTTAGCTAACACACTTGTAAATATAAATAACTTATTTTACCTTATTCCTGGTATACCTCCTTTACAGTATAATAGTAAGATATTATTTATTTTATAATATAATAATAAGTTATTAAAAGGACACCAATGAAAAAAGTCATTCTTTCTGACTTTTATGGGTTATCCCAGGTTCTCTACACATATGCTGCTATGTATGATAATCTATACTCACTTAATTGTGGTTGCAGGGTTCAAGACTCAGCTCCTGGCCCCGTAACTGTATTTGTGTAACTGTATTTGTGTAACTGTATTTGTGTAACTGTATTTGTGTAACTGTATTTGTGTAACTGTATTTGTGTAGCTGTATTTGTGTAACTGTATTTGTGTAACTGTATTTGTTTGTACCTGAATAAGCTTACTTATTATGTGTGATTGTTTACTGTTGCGTGTTTGTGATTGTTTACGTTTTACATATGTCGCTGTTTTTGTGTTTATGTGATTTTTTTTGTTGCATATTGTTTGTGTTGCGCGTGTTTGTTAGTTTTTGCTCTGAGTGTTTGTTTTT